>NW_007378176.1:118935-124863 GCF_000475195.1 Diaphorina citri
CTTTTTTCTCTTTTCCATGACCCCTCACTCTTTTTTGATCCACTTTTCTCTCTTCCTTCTCCTCTCTTTCTTCTCCTCCTTTTGTCTCCCTCTCCTTTACCTGCTCTCTCTCTCTGCACTTCATTTATTTTCTCTCCTCCACTTTCTCTCCCTTTTCTCTTCCACATCTTCCATTTTATTCTATTTTTTGTTACCTTTTTTTCCTCCTTTTAGGCTCACACATAGTGTTCCTTTGTTAATTTTCAACTCTATTCTTGTGTCAGTGCTTTCTTTTTCAAGAACCCCCCCCCTAGTGGACATCTGTCAATTCGTCATTAAATGTGTGCTTTTTTTTTAACTCTCTATCAACGTTTTCAAATGTACGAGTGATCGTGTGAAGCAAGCTAACAATGTTGCCCCTGTTACAATGTCACATTCCAAACACGTTCTATGTTCTCCTCTCTACCGCAGATCTGATGCAGTATTCTGTACTGTGCCTCTCCTTGTCTTTATCCTTCTCCTTCTCTTCCTTTTCGTTCGGATTAGGAAGGATTTGGGCAAAGGTTGCCTTATCTGAAGCTAACGAAATTGTTTTTTAGTACCAAACCAGCAATATAATTTACTTTTTTCAAATTCCCTTTTACCAAAGTCATGGGTAAATGTTTTTTTTTTTTTTTTTTTTTTTTTTTTTTTATTATGGGGTGTTGTGTTGGTATGTAAGTATTCCTATACAGTATACAGGATGGTCTCAGTTGTGTGTCTCTCTTACTTTAGGACACTTTAGGTCGTACTTACAAACTCAGTGGTGTATTTAGGATAGGATAGTTAGTGGACATCTGTCAATTCGTCATTAAATGTGAGCTTTTTTTCAACTCTCTATCAACGTTTTCAAATGTACGAGAGTACGAGTGATCGTGTGAAGCAAGCTAACAATGTTGCCCCTGTTACAATGTCACATTCCAAACACGTTCTATGTTCTCCTCTCTACCGCAGATCTGATGCAGTATTCTGTACTGTGCCTCTCCTTGTCTTTATCCTTCTCCTTCTCTTACTTTTCGTTCTCCATCTCCTCCTCCTCCCCCTCTTCTCCTTCTTCTTCCTCTTCTTCTTCTTCTTCTTCTCCTTCTTCTCCTCCTCCTTCTTCTTCTACTTCCTCTCCTCCTCCTTCTTCTTCTTCTTCTCCTCCTCCTCCTTCCTCTTCTCCTTCTTCTCCTCCTCCTCCTTCTTCTCCTCCTTCTTCTTCTCCTTCTTCTTCTATTCCTCCTCATTCTCATTCATCTCTTCCTTCTCTATTTTTCTCTTCCTTCTACTCCTAGGTACTCCCTCTGCACTTTTTTCTCTTTTCCATGACCCCTCACTCTTTTTTGATAACATCGCGTGACGAAGCTAAAGTAAAGAAGAAGACCGAGGAGGAGAAGGAGGAGCAGACGATAAGGAGAGGGAGGAAGAAGGAGAATCCAGAGGGAGGGAGGAGAGGATAAGAGAAGAGAAGGGAAGAGAGAGGTAGAAACCGTGAGGTGAAGAGGGAGGGAGGAGAGGATGAGAGAAGAGAAGGGAAGAGAGAGGTAGAAACCGTGAAGTATGGCAAGGGAGGGGAGGTGTAGGAAGTGTGAAGGGAAGGGGAAGTGTAGGAACTGTGAAGAGATGGGGGAAGGTGTAGGAACTGTGAAGAGAAGGGGAAGGTGTAGGAAGTGTGAAGGGAAGGGGAAGTGTAGGAACTGTGAAGAGATGGGGGAAGGTGTAGGAAGTGTGAATAGTTATAGCGTGCCCCCGGATGTCAGAGGAAAGTGTGACAGGGTAAATGTTTACGCTTATTTTGGGTGTTCTTTTTCTTATAGCCAAACTTTTGCAATATCTCTAACCGTTTAGTCGGTCTAGCTGAAAACCACCAAAAAGCGGTCAATATACTGCCAACCGCATACCTATCTCAACCAAACGTTTTGAGTTGCATCCTTGTCACATTTGTAAACTACACACCAAATTTCAAGTCTCTAGCTCATACCGTTCCCGATATATTGTTAAATTACACCGAAAACCGCCAAAAAGCGGTAAAATGCCGCCAACCGTTGCACCGATCTTAACCAAAAGTTTCGTGTCGCATCCTTGTCACATTTGACATCTACATACAAAATTTCATTGCACCGATCTTAATCAAAAGTTTCGTGTCGCATCCTTGTCACATTTGACATCTACATACCAAATTTCAAGTCTCTAGCTCTAACCGTTCTCGAGATATTTTGTTTACAGACAGACAGACACACACGGACCAATGGCTGAAACTTTGGATCTAGGCTCTAGGGACCTCAAAACGTGTTTTGGCACTAAAAACTGACTATCGAAATTTTGACCCGATTGCATTACTTTCCTTCCTATAGGATAAGGAAAGTAAAGAAAGTAAAAACATCAATTAAAAAGAAACAGAAATGAAGAGTAAAAACTGTGGCGTGTACATCACACGAATTTCCTCAACTTGTTTGATGTTTACTTTAAAGACTTCTACTTTAAAGACTTCCTACTCTCTTTACTTTAAAGACTTCCTACTGTCTTTGATTTCAGGACGTTAGGAATCGGCAATTATATAGTTCCATCTATCAAACCTCTTAAAAAAAGTCCACATATACCGCCAAACTTAGGTCCGATCTTACCCAAAGTCTTGTCTTATTTGCTGACTGAAGCATACCAAATTTCAAGTCTCTTATTGTACCTAAGCTCTCACCGTTTTCGAGATATTTATTTTGTTCACAGATGCACACAAACACGGCCTTGGATTAAGTATGGCTCTAGAAAACGTTTCTTGGAACGTCAAAGCTGACCATCGAAAATTTCCGCCGATTACGTTACTTCCCTTTCTATAGGATAAGGAAAGTAAAGAAGAAGAAGAAGAAGAAGAAGAAGAAGAAGAAGAAGAAGAAGAAGAAGAAGAAGAAGAAGAAGAAGAAGAAGAAATCAAACGGATATTTCCACCCATTTCCCGATTTTGAAAATTTGGACCGATTGCAATACTTTCATTACTAGTATAGCTCCGCTACACTGGATGAGGGAGTTTTAGTAGAGGTTTTTCGTGTTTCACTCTTCAAAACTGAATCTTAGTGTGCGGCCACAAAGACCATAGACCCTGGACCATCACAGAAAAAATACTAGGCTCGATTTCTTCATTTTCTGCAAGGGTCGGTACTATGTTCAAGGCTCCGTTGAGGACGCTTCTATTCATTAGCATGGTTTATTTTCTCTTGGTCGGTACTAGGCTAGGGTAGAGGTTTGGGGTGTTCCGTGAAGAGATGGGGGAAGGTGTAGGAAGTGTGAATAGTTATAGCGTGCCCCCGGATGTCAGAGGAAAGTGTGACAGGGTAAATGTTTATAATTAAAACGTAAACAATGCCACGTAATTATGTCGACGAAATAATAATAAAACAGCTATCATAATAGTGATAATAACAATAACAATCTTCCTGTGCTGTGATGAGGGAGTTTTAGTAGAGGTTTTTCGTGTTTCACTCTCCAAAACTGAATCTTGTAGTGTGCGGCCACAAAGACCATAGACCCTGGACCATCACAGAAAAAATACTAGGCTCGATTTCTTCATTTTCTGCAAGGGTCGGTACTATGTTCAAGGCTCCGTTGAGGACGCTTCTATTCATTAGCATGGTTTATTTTCTCTTGGTCGGTACTAGGCTAGGGTAGAGGTTTGGGGTGTTATGGTCGGTACTAAGTTCAAGGCTCCATTGAGGACACTTCTATTCATTAGCATGGTTTGTTTATTTTCTCTTGGGTCGGTACTAGGCTATGGTCGATGGTCGCTTCTCCGTTGTAGACACCTATAATTATAATGTTAAATTCTCATTTGTTTGTTTGTTTAGGTCGGTTTTCTTCTACCTACTTGGTAACAACTTGGATAGTTCCTCCATGAATCGGTTGCTTTAACCTTATGCTGAAGTTTACCAAGTAGAACATTAATCCAGGAATAAACTTGATCCCAACATAATCCGACATGGGTAAAGCCCAATCTTCATCAACACATTGGAAAATTCGTAGAAACACGTGACCTTTCAAAACTAAAACTCTAATAACAATAACAACTTCCTGCTTAGCGTAATAATAATAACAATGACAATAACCCCCTAGTGTCATAATAAACACAGTAACAACCCCCGCTAGTTATTATAACAATAATAAAAACCCCATTGTCATTATAATAATGATAATAACCCTCTAGTGGGCCCAGTGTCAGAATAACAAGGACTCAGGTGTTGTAGAGTTCTGATAAGAGAGTCGTAACTCTTCCACCCCCCCCTCCCCCCCCAGTTATCGTTTCATAATGAAATGCCCATATATACGAACAGGATGGAGAAGGGGTCACCCTAGGGGGGGGGGTGAGAAAAAAGGCCCTTTTGTGTAAATTTATCGTATAGTAAAATCCTGTTGAAAATGAACACTCCTGTGTTTTATTAGGCTTGAGTGATTCTCAAAAGAGAGAGAGAGAGAAAGGGAGAAAGAGAGGGAGAGAGAGAGGGAAGGAGAGAGAGAGTGTGAGAGAGGAAGAGAGGAAGAGAGGGAGGGAGAGAGAGAGGAAGGAAGAGAAGGAGGGAGCGAGGGAGCTAATAAATCAACTCTGCACAACAAGAACAATAGATATTCTATAATTCGAATAGATATAGGTATGTAGGTATCAAAATTAGCTGATAAGTATTATGGTACCTATCTATCTATCGAGTTATTGACTGAAATGCGTAACAACTACGTACATAGGGAGGTATGCTAAATTTTGATCTTAAATGTTCTTTCTTCGATTCTTCTAGGTATTCGTCGCGACAAAGGAGGAGATGAAGAAAAAAAGGAGGAGGAGGAGGAGGAGAACAAGAATCTGAAAGTGTAAAGTGGAAGATATAAAGAGAGCATGTAGGGAGGGGGGCAGTGCCTGTGCTGTAATGAGGGAGTTTTATAGAGGTTTTTCGTGTTTCACTCTCCAAAACTGAATCTTAGTGTGCGGCCACAAAGACCATAGACCCTGGACCATCACAGAAAAAATACTAGGCAGGCTCGATTTCTTCATTTTCTGCTAGGGTCAGTACTATGTTCAAGGCTCCGTTGAGGACGCTTCTATTCATTAGCATAGTTTGTTTATTTTCTCTTGGGTCGGGACTAGGCTATGGTCGCTTCTCCGTTGTAGACACCTATTTTATTTATTTATTTATTTATTTATTTTAGATATAATAGGCCTTTTGGCAAGGTCTATTTACAGAGTTTTTATAATATAAGACATAAGTATACTTGAGATTTAAATATTTACTTAATACTAAATAATTACCTACCTACCTAAAAAATCTAGATATATACTATTTTGTTACAGAGATAGAATAATACAAGGGATGTCAAAGTGTATACAATGTCAAAGTGTATACAATGTCAATGTGTATACCTATAATTATAATGTTAAATTCTCATTTGTTTGTTTGTTTGTTTGTTTGTTTAAGTCGGTTTTCTTCTACCTACTTGGTAACAACTTGGATAGTTCCTCCATTAATCGGTTACTTCAACCTTATGCTGGAGTTTACCAAGTAGAACATTAATCCAGGAATAAACTTGATCCCAAGATAAGCCGACATGGGTAAGGCCCAATCTTCATCAACAAATTGGGAAATTCGTATAAACACGTGACCTTTCAGAACTAAAACTCTCTGATAACAATAACAACTTCCTGCTTAGCGTAATAATAATAACAATGATAATAACCCCCTAGTGTCATAATAAAAACAGTAACAACCCCCGCTAGTTATTATAACAATAATAAAAACCTCATTGTCATGATAACAATGATAATAACCCTCTAGTGGACCCAGTGTCAGAATAACAAGGACTCAGGTGTTGTAGAGAGTTCTGATAAGAGAGTCGTAACTCTTCCACCCCCCCCCCCCCCCCAGCCCCCCGTCCTTCGTTCTTTTAATGAGACTC
>NW_007378176.1:125019-144099 GCF_000475195.1 Diaphorina citri
GGGGAAAGGGTGTCTCCAGAGGTGCAGGGTGAGTATTTTAAGGAGATATAAGATTTCTGGAAGGGGGGGGGGTGTAGTTATGGGCTGGGAGGTTTGGTTACTGGGTAGGAGGTGGGGTTCTGGGTAGGAGATGGGGTTCTTAAGATGGGGTGGGTAGGGAAGTAGAGTTACTTTAATCTTGTGTGATCTTGTGTTGAGTTTATCTCAATATTGTGCAAGATTTCCATTTCCATGCCACTGAATTCTTCGTGAAACTCCCCCAAACTTTTGCTTCCTATCTCTTCCAAACTTGACTTCTTACACTACCTCTTCATCTTCACATGTCTCCCTCAATTTTCAGTCTTCTCCTCCTCCGCCTCCTCCTCCTCCTCCTTAAACTAAAAAGGGGTGATTCATTGCCCGCATTGGGTTAAAGTTGGACTTTTCTTCTTATGAACAGGGGTTCGCAAATGTTCTCGATTTGAGTCACAAACGGGTTTTCAGTTTTTTGAAGAAATGAGAACCCCTTTAGGTCAAAGTTGAGAATTAAGAATATTATAAAAAACAAAATGGAACGCTGAAAGAAGACTACTATGAGAGAGAATTTTTTTTAGCCCACCCTGTAATAAATTTTAATATGGTATTTGTTAACTTTAGGACACCCTGTATATATCATAATATTCTATATTCTTATATTGTAGATAAATTTACCTTCTTATTGTGTTCTTTCCCTAAGTTATATGTAGGTACTCCCCCCAATAGGTACACCCTATTACATTGCTATCTCTTTATTATCTTCTCTAACCATACCTTATTATAGCTGAGCTTTTATTATAGCTGAGCTAGATTAGTTTAATTTAGCTAGCTTCTCAACACTTGGATTTTGTCTTTTGTAATACTCCTCTATCCTTGTAGTCAAAATAGAGCATCTTTTGAATAATCCTTTCTGTACGTCATGTTTATTCCATGAAAATAGTCTTCTCCTCCTCCTCCTTCTTCTTCTTCTTTTCCTCTTTCTTTTTTCCTCCTTATCCTAATCTTTCTTCCTTGATCTTCTCTTTTTTGTTCTACCCCTACTAATTTTTCTTCATCTCCTCTCTGTTCTTATCTTCTGTTTCCTAACAGAGCCAATGAATTGCGTCAAACATCTTTTTGATTAACATTATTTATTTTGAAAATCCAGCTGTCTACCTACTCATCATATTCATCTGTTACTTTATAGAAATTTTATGTTTTAATTTAGAAGCAAAGTCGTATTTTAGCCAGCCTAGTTAGCTTAGTTGGTAGTGCGTCTGCCTTGTAAGTGCTAGGCCACGAGTTCGATTCCCGCCCGGGGCGGATTTTATCCCGATGGGATGATGTTCGTTCTCGGAACGACTGGCTTTCTCCTATCCTGTCTTCCTTCTCTCTTCGATTTCGGGACGATAAGACCATAGGATAACAACTAAAAAGGGGTGATTCATTGCCCCCATTGGGTTAAAGTTGGACTTTTCTTCTTATGAACAGGGTTCGCAAATGTTGTTGATTTGAGCCACAAACGGGGTTCTCAGTTTTGTCAGAAATGAGACTTCCACCCCTGTAGATAAAAGTTGATGACAATATTAAAAAAGACAAAATGAAACGCTGAAAGAAGACTACTATAAGAGAGATTTTTGAGCCCACCCTGTAATAAATTTTAATATGGTAGGTATTTGTTAACTTTAGGACATCCTGTATTTATCATCATATTCTATATTCTTATATTATAGATGAGTTTACCTTCTTATTATGTTCTTTCCCTAAGTTATATGTAGGTACTCCCCCCTGATAGGGTGATAGGTACACCCTATTACATTCCTATCTCTTTATTATCTTCTCTAACCATACCTTATTATAGCTGAGCTTACTCCCTAGATTAGTTTAATTTTAGCTTCTCAACACTTGGATTTCGTCTTTTGTAATACTCCTCTATCCTTGTAGTCAAAATAGAGCATCTTTTGAATAATCCTTTCTGTACGTCATGTTTATTCCATGAAAATTACAGGGTGATTGTGTAGTGGGTAGCTAATTAGATGTTTCTAAAGTAGCTTTATAACTAGTCGGTTGAAAATTTTGATATCATCGCCTGAAAAACGACCACCCTATAAGTGTAGACGTGTCTCAATATAAATTTCTTTTCTTTACCAAAATTTCACTTAATACTTTGATTTTATGTAACTCTAATAAACTCTATAGTACATACCTAATCATTCTTTATCATGTTACTTGACATAGTAACCTGTTTCCAGAAGATTGTTAATCTATAGTATATTTCCACCCACTTAGCATGGTGTGTTTATTTTCTCTTGGATCGGTAGGTTATGGTTATCGTTGTAGATCGGTAGATTATGGTTGAGGGTGTAGACTCCGTTGTGGACACCTACTAACCGTAGCAAGACAAACAAGGTGAGTTTGAAATGAAAGTATAAGAAATGTACAATAACTCCTCTGACATCACAAGCAATAGAAGGAAGACGAATAATTTTTCCTCCACGTTAAATTCGGTACTAGATTATGGTTATCGTTGTAGACTCCGTTGTGGACACCTACTAACCGTAGCAAGACAAACAGGACGACTTTGAAATGAAAGTATAAGAAATGTACAATAACTCCTCTGACATCACAAGCAATAGAAGGAAGACGAATAATTTTTCCTCCACGTTAAATAACTCAAGAGATAAGAAGGCATATTTCCATTTGTAGCAATGTTACATGCTCTATGCTCATCGCGAAAGTCCTCGGAGAGAACGGTTGAATTATTTAAACCGTGGAAAAATATTCTTTTCTCTTCCTTTCGCAATTTTCCCAGCTGAATACAATTTTTCACGTTTAACATAATTTTATTTCATGTTATTTCTCTATTCTAGTCTGAAAATTCTGTTGTAGTTTATTCAAATGAGGATACAGAGGGAAATTCTTGCTGATTTGGTAGGTAGGTAGAGTTAGGTAGCACATGGAATTCAGTGATGGGTGTCTCAATAGATAAGTAGGTATTCTGAAAGTACCTAGACGAGTTTTTTACTTCTATTTTTCACGTTTAACATAATTTTATTTCATGTTATTTCTCTATTCTAGTCTGAAAATTCTGTTGTAATTTATTCAAATGAGGATACAGAGGGAAATTCTTGCTGATGTGGTAGGTAGGTAGTTATAGAGTTAGGTAGCACATGGAATTCAGTGATGGGTGTCTCAATAGATAAGTAGGTATTCTGAAAGTACCTAGACGAGTTTTTTACTTCCTCTTACATTATGTACATGTAGGTACGTGTGAACATTATGTACCTACCTACGAGTGTTTTACGTAGGTACTTTGATTTCATTAGGTAAATTCACTCTTATTAATCAAACAATCAAAATATGTAATTTGTAGTTCAATGTACTCTTTCTCCATCTTCTCTTATTCCTCTTCTTTCTCTTCCTCCTGTTTTTTTCTTATTGACGGGACTTATGTACCTATCTAATTTTCAAACACATGTACCCCACACCCCACACTTCCAGACATTTTAGGCGGAGGAGCAGACGATAAGGAGAGGGAGGAAGAAGGAGAATCCAGAGGGAGGGAGGAGAGGATGAGAGAAGAGAAGGGAAGAGAGAGGTAGAAACCGTGAAGTATGGCAAGGGAGGGGAGGTGTAGGAACCATAGAGACATTTCTTACTGATGGCAAACATCAGAATACAATAGTTATCAATCTAAGAACAAACAAAGAAAGTATTACTCAACAAATTTTATTCCTTTAGCATCACAGTTCATTGAATCTATAAAATCCATCCAACTTAGAAAACAACATACAGTAAATGAGAATGATAACATAATACCTAGAACAAACAAATACATACACATAAAGTAAGAATATTTGCAATAAAACATAATAAATATAGATATCTAATAATACTTATAAAAAGAAGAATAAAGAGAAAACTAAAATAGAAATCTATACAAGTGTCACCGTTCTCACATCTCATCTTATAATGGAGATAAATCTTCACATTGGGAAAATAAAGGTACCTACGAGTGTTTTACGTGAGTACTTTGATTTCATTAATCAAACAATCAAAATATGTAATTTGTAGTTCAACGTACTCTTTCTCCATCTTCTCTTATTCCTCTTCTTTCTCTTCTCCTGTTTTTTTTTTTTTTTTTTTTTTTTTTTTTTTTTTTTTTAAGAGGTTTGACAGAGGGAACTGTAAATGCTATGGTCTTATCGTCCCGAAATCTTATTGACGGGACTTATGTACCTAATACCTAATTTTCAAACACATGTACCCCACACTTTTCGACATTTTTATTTTTGGCAGTTTTGGCTTGTTTTGAAGTTATTTGTTCAGAAATAAATGATGTGCTCAAACGAAAAAAATCATAAAAACGTGGAAAGTTCCGGCAGATTTTTTTATTTTTTTTTTTTCTGTCAAAATGACTACCTGTGTACGAGTAGCTTTACCTTTGATTTTTTTTCAACTTTTTTTGTGTGTGTTTATTTTATAACACGTGGATCGAAATTTTTGCAAAGGTAGGCAGTTGTTAATATTTACACATTTCAACGCCAAAAATACAGGGTGATCCAGCGTTACATGACGGTTTTTAAAATGATGCCACACGTTCAATTTTCAAGATAAAAGAGTGATATTTATTTTAATTGAAAGATAACAAGATAAGGTTTACTTTTTTGAGCATTTTGTTTGTGATGGTGATCAGGTGTGGAAGACAACACTAGCCGAAAAATCGCCCTCATTTTGAAAACACTCAATCTGGTTCAAAATTCGACATACTGTCTCTAGCCCTTCCTGGACTACTTATAGCACGAATTTCTCGATGAAAAGCACCAGTCAACTCATCTAGAATACTTGTCTTATAAATATAGACCTTGTTTTTAACGTATATTCATAAAAAAAAGGTCGCACGAGCTAAGATCGGTTGTGGAGGGAGGAAAATCAAAATGGGTGCGAAACTTCATCTGAGCATTAGCCACCACAGCGAAAGCTCGATATTGCGGGGTCTACGACTGCATTGTAATGGGAGAATGAGGAAGATGAGAGGGAGAAGGAGGAAGATGAGAGGGAGAATGAGGAAGGAAATTTTAGCGGAAAGGAAGTGAGGACAAATGAAATAATTGGTGGTCGAAACCTAACAACCCCTCTCCTCCTCCTCCTCCTCCTCCTCCTCATCCTCCCTCCCTCAGTCACCCATATACTCAGGATGTGGGGTGGCGTTTTTGGCAACTGACCCAAAAAATAAAACGTTTCTTATCTGCACAATCTTTAGTACAAGTTCCCATAGCAAGTTCTAATTTAAGAGGAGAGGAGGAGGGGGGGGGTGGACGTGATAGAACGGAGGGGAGAGAAGGATAACAGAATAGGGAGGGATAGAGAGAGAGGGAATACAGGTTGAATACAGAAAGAGGGCGTGAATTCCATTTTATTGCATTTTTCTTCCCATTTCACCCTTTTGTCTCTTCCTCTTTTCTATCTCTCTCTTCCTCTTTCCCTCCCTCCTCCTTCTTCTTCTCTCTCTCTTTCCCCATCTCTCTGTTTCTTCTCTCATTATTTATTTCCCTACTTCTCTTTTCGCCCTTTTTGTTTTTTTCTCTCCCTCTCTCTCTCTCTCTCTCTCTCTCTCTCTCTCTCTTCCCCTCCCTTCCTGGTCCTTCCTGGACTATAGCACGAATTTCTCGATGAAAAGCACCAGTCAACTCATCTAGAATACTTGTCTTATAAATATAGACCTTGTTTTCGTCTGTTATAAATATCTGCCAGTGCCAGCTTGAGGATCTTACAGCTTACTAACTTACTCTAGTGTAGTTAATTTCTTCTGACGGGTAATTGTACACAAGTGCAAAGTAATAATAATGGTTGTAAAAAAGTTGTATTAAAATTATCCATGTACTTAGAATACTCATTAGTTTGGTAGTTAGCTTTAGCTCTTGCAAAAAAAAAAAAAAAAAAAAAAAAAAAAAAACACAGCCTAGTTATCTTGGAGCCATATCTGCCTTGTAAGTGCTAGGTAGCGGGTTCGATGTCCGCTCGGGGCGGATTTTGTCCGGAATGGCAAGGCTCGTTCTCGGAACGGCTGTCTTTTTTTCCTATCCTGTCTTTCTTCTCTCTCCGATTTTGGGACGTTAAAACCTTAGCAGTTACCATTCCCCCTGTCAAACCTCTTCAAAAAATATACATCTATAGCTACATATCTAACCTACCTATTACCAGGCGAGCGCCTTGACCACTACACCACCGAGGTAGGTAGAAGTTTATAAAAGTATGAAATTCATTTTTCTTGCGTCTCGTCTGTTTAAAGCATACAAAAACCAAGATGACAGCAAAATAATGACACTCAGTATTGGGTACAAAGTCTGCTTAGAGGTGCTAAAAATAAAGAGCTTTAACTTGGAAGATAAAGACAGAGAGAGAGAGAGAGAGAAAGAGAGAGAGAGAGAGGGAGAGAGAGAGAGAGAAGCATAAAAGTTTCGTAAAGAATGAAAACAAACTTTTGAAACCTTAAAAAAAAGCTGGTAAAAAAAGAAACAACATAACTGGGCTGTACATAGTAGGTACTTTGTGTTTGTTTGATAGGTTAGTTTTATTTATTCTTTTAATTGTTGTAAATTTGTTTAGTTTTTTTTTTTTTCTTCTTTTGTTTTTATTTTGATTCCCTCGAACTTTGTCAGGAACACTTCAGAAGTCCTAGGTAGTCCTAATTTGTAGGTATATCCTTCTGACATTGTGTGAATTTCAGTCCAAATTTCAATACCATTTCAATATGTTATTCACTTTTTTTGGGGGAATTTTCAGACGTGAAAGTCCATTTTCATAACTTTTCTTGTTGTTATTTTATACATCAACGTTGATTATTTTATTATTCAGTTGTAACTCCTCGTTCAACAATTTTGGGCATTTTTTTGGGCAGTTCCCTTTGTGTTTTGTTCTCTGTTGTGTGTAGTTTTTTTACCCATTCGAAAAATTTCAAAATTTGAGTTTAGTCAGAATTTTGTCGGCATTTATAGATTTAATAGATTATATCGATAAATTATGTGTTTCACGTGTAAATTTCATAAAAGTACAAAAAATTTGTTAAAATAGCCATTATCAACTCGCTTATCAATGTTTCTTCGTGTTGCAATTTTAACTATTGAAAAAAGTTTTGTAACCCTCTCAAAGCCTATCTCAAAGCCTAAAAGTCTTGTAACCATCTCAAGTTCTATCTCAAAACGTCTAGTCACAAAGTTTCTCTCAAATACCCATCAGAAAGTTGGCTTTGGCCAACCTCAGGACCCCCAATTAATGGCGTTGAAGTAATGTTGTACATTTCGTCACTGGAAGACAGCCGTGGAATTAGAGGTGTATATGTAGCTCTGTCCAATTTAAACTTTATAAAAGTTTCGGTTATGCGGCAAGTACCAGCTAACTTTGTCCAATATTACGAGTACCCATTTTTTGATGAGGCATTTCTATTGGGACATTGGATGAAGATCAACCAATCAGATTGCGTCATTCACTTTTTTTTCCATCGGGAATAAACGGCTCCGCGGACCACCCGGGATCCGCCCGGGGACCACCAATTGGGAACCCCTGCTTTTAAGGAATGGAAGGTAAGGGGAGCGGATAAAAAGTAGAAAAAAAAGACAAGGAGGTAGGTACATAATAAGAGAAGAGAGCAAGGGGGGGTGTATGAGGGAAAGAGGAAGAAAAGAAGAAGAGAGAGAGAGAGAGAGAGAGAGAAGGGAAGGTAACATTGAGGTAGAGGTAATAATGAATTAGGAAGCAAATGGCGAGTAAACGAAAATATAGTATGGAGCTAATGTGTTGTAATGGGAGAGAGAGAGAAACAGAGATAGATAAAGAGAGACAAGGTGAGTGAGGAGAGAAAGAGAAGACAGAAACAGAGAGAGAGAGAGAGTGAGGAGAGAAAGAGAAGACAGAAACAGAGAGAGAGAGAGAGAGAGAGAGAGGAGAGAAAGAGAGAGAGAGAGAGAGGTAATGAGGAAAAAGAGAGTGAAAAAAAGTGAGAGGTAAGGAAAACATTGTACGATAATGAGAAGAAGAAGGATAGAAAGATTATAAGAGAGAGAGAGAGAATTAGAGAAATGCAGCTCATTAAACTCGGAAATTATTACACGTTAAGTCTGATAATATAATTCTCTCTCTCTCTCTCTCTCTCTCTCTCTCTCTCTCTCTCTCTCTCTCTCTCTCTCTCTCTCTCTCTCTCTCTGTCTCTCACTCTCTCTCTCACTCTCTCTCCCTATGCACAATCCCTCATTATTAGCAATACCAGATAGCCCCAACCCATTACTGTGCGAAGGAGATAGAGAGAGGGAGGGAAGGAAAGAGAGGGAAAAAATAAGAAGAAAAAAGGTGTGAGAAAAAAAGGTACAGAGAAAGATAGAGAAGTGAGATAGAAGAGTGAGAGAGAAAAAATACAAAGATTATAAAGGAGAAAGGAGGGAGAGAGAGAGAGAGAGAGAGCAAACAAGGGACACTGTAAAAAAAGTCTTAATTTTATGTTAATTTTTAATACCCATCATAAATTTAACAGCAAAGGAAAAAAAATCCCTTTTTAAAAAAAAAGTGAAAAAAAAACCATGCAATTTGTACACTAGGGTTTAAAGAGTACCTCATCACGATGAACTTTGAAAGAAGAAGAAGAAGGAGGAACAAGAAGAGAGACGTTGGAAGAAGATGGAGTAAAAGGAGAGAGAGAGGGAACAAGAAGAGAAAGAGGGTGAGGGAAAGAAAGAAGAAGAAAACGGAAAGTGGTAAAAGGAGATGAAGGAAAAGAAGGAGGAGGAGGAGGGAGAAGAACAAGCATGGGGGGAAAAGGAAATGGAATAAATAGGAGGAGAAGGAAAATGAAGTTAGGAGAAGGAATGGGAAGGAAGAAGGAGAAGGAATGAGAAGGAAGAAGGAGGAAAAGGAGGGAGAAGAAGACGGTTAGCTCATTAAATAAGATTAACATAAATTATTTCTCACAATTATATTATTCATAAATTTCATCTCGTTAAAGCAAAACCTTTCGGTTAAAAGATCATACAGGCAGGTAAGTAGGTACACGTGTATACAGAACACACTAGAGGTAAATAAATAATACCTACCTAGGTAGTACCTACATACTTTTCGTATCCTGTGTGTATTTATTAGATACTCTTTAGATACCTATAGGTACCTACCTAAAAATTAGGCAATACCTAAGACATAGGTGCCCGATTTGGATACCTTTCGTTTTTTCGATTTTTTATAGACAAAGTATAGGGCTAAATCGATTTTTGACTTATAAAATTGTTTTTATTGCTATGATTTTCGCAAAGGTAACATGAAAAAAGGCTGAAAAATATCTCTGCCAAGGTAAGGGTTATAAAAAAAAAATCTAGCCATGCAAATAACCATGGAACATCACGAACCAAATCGTACACATACAATAATATTATGGGATTTTGTATTTCCGTGTATTGTTTTGTATTTTTATGACGTGTTTGGGAGCAAGTATGTAACTACGTTTCAGAAATAAAAAAAAATGAAAATACGTGTTGGCAACATTATGCAGGTAGATAGGTACCTACATATACTCATAATTCATAATAAATTCACCCCTATCACATTATACATGTACCCATATAAGTAGGTACGGGGTAGGTATTGTCTGTATTATAGCAAGGTAGGAATGATTATACCTGTATTACCTGCTAGAATGACATTGACAACACCCACTTGTTCTTTGTAGATACCTACGTCCATCTGTCTGTCTGTTGGAATAGAGAAAAATATGAAAATGGACCACTACTAAAATGGTTCGCAGGTTCCAGAAAAATCATCACATCCAAGCCAAGGAATTGTAATCCAGGATTCCAGGTTCGATTCTCACAAGTACAGAAGATTTTTTTAGCAACGCACGAGGTAAACGCCAATATTATTATAACAGTCATGGCTCCATTTTTTTTTTTTTTTTTTTAAACAAATTTTAATCACGAACAAGGATAGGATAAATTCAAATTAGTATAATACTAGACAGTACATGAGTACCTACAATATAGATACACACAAATAGGTACGAGTATGTACCTACTAGGTACACGAGTAGTAGGTACCTATAATATATATGTATGTACCTATACCTTCCTATGCATGACATCAAAGGTATTCTAATTAGATTGGAGACTTGATGTGATTTGTCGTTTGTTCATATAAAACTATACTGGGCCTTGATAAGCTTGTTATCCTTGTTTCGGACTACTGCTGATGTGAATAGATAATACATTTAATAATAATAATAATAATAATAATAATAATAATAAAATAGGTTTAAAGAAATAATGTTTGTTTATACTGCTCGAATAGAACTAAAAAGTACCTCTACCCTAGCATCAGTAGGCTATACTATGCTACTGCTATACCTAATATTATTTTTGATCATAATAATGGTCGAATTCTCAAAATAGGTAATATTAATTAGGACAAAATTTCATACCTCGGCTGGGCTTGAACCCAAGTCCTCCTGATTATCAGACGAGTGTCTTGACCACTACACCAACCAGGTAGGCTGAGAAGGATAAAATAGGAGGTATTCTGCACTTTTTTTTTTCGTCTTCTTCTTTGCGAAGTGATTAAATCAGGAAAGTTCACCTCTAAATCTCATCTTCTATAGTTTAATCTAATCTCTCTCTTCTTCATTCTTCATGATAGTAATCTGAGTTATTATTTTCAAAAAATCATGTAGGTAAACAATTAACGCACATCATGTAGAATGTATTGTAATGTATAGCTACTACCTACACAAATTTTACCTTTAACTCCACTACACTTTGATGTTATACCTACCTTATATATTAGGTTCTATTTTCGCTCTAGTTACCTATAATAAAGGTAGGTAGTATGTATGTAAAATTGTACACATTATTTAGGTAGGTAGGTAGGAAGGATGAAATTTCCACAGTTTATATTTCTGTGAATGAATGCTCTTGTCGCGATTAATACACCACTAAAAATATATAACTTGACTCGGACTCGAACCACCAACCTCCAGATCCACCGCCCCAACCAGTACACCACTGAGGATAGAGACAAAAACAATCCAAGATGACCCTAGTGTAGTTAATTTCTTCTGTAGGTAATTTCTTCTGACATGTCTGCCTTGTAAGTGCTAGGTAGCGGGTTCGATGTACGCTCGGGGCGGATTTTGTCCTGAATGACAAGGTTCGTTCTCGGAACGGCTCTCTTTCTCCTATCCTGTCTTTCTTCTCTCTCCGATTTCGGGACGTTAAAACCTTAGCAGTCAAAAAATATACCTACACATATAGCTACATATCTAATGTATACCTAATTAGGAAATTCAATTCGATTTTATAGGTAATTCAAATTAATGTATATTCATTGCTGAATTATTAATTGTTCACGATTTTATTTTTTTTTATTATTTTTTTTACCAACTATAGGGGCAAATTTATAGACCCCTTGGATTCAAACCAACTCCTCAATACTCCTACCAAGGTGCACCCCTGAATAGCCTCCAGCTTCAGCACTTGATATCCCATTCGAACCAAGCAGAACGTTACTTAACTTTAGTGATTCGTGGGAATCTGGTACATTGTCCAGCTAAAGACTTGAGCTTTCAAAGTCCTTATTTATACAGCTCGTGTAGAACTGAAAAGTTTCTTTACTCCAGCAGTGGGCCACTACCATTATTGTGGTCAACTTCTCAAATTGCAGGATTGAGTTTGGGATTGAACCCGCGCACTCCTGTTTACCAGGCGATCGTTTTGACCACTACACCAGCAAAAAGTAGAAAGAGAAAGAATCAACATGTGTATTGTGCACCTATCAGTAGATAAATATTATACCTGTAGTAAACAATACACTACCAATTACCAAACATAAATACAAAGGTACATAATATAAACAAGCATATTATCTCCCCCTACCCCTCCTTTCATTCAATTTCCCTCCCCTCCCCCTACTTCTTCCCCTTCTTTCATTCAAGCTTTAGATTTAATTGATCCCTGGACCCCCATAACACTCGGATCCAATACCCCCACCCTACCCTATTCAATACCTGTTACCTGTGTTTTGCCCCCACCCTGCCCTATTTACCTGGGGTAGTATTTTACCCCCCACCTATACCTGTTACATTGGGATGGCGTTTTACCTAGGGCGAACAATTTTATTACCTTCGGGTCTCGTATGATATTATCACGAAATTTTACCTTTGATAACACATCCTATTCTACCTGTGGAGCTTTACACCTCTGGATAATTATCTGTTGCATAGTTAACACTTGTTTAACTTAATCCTAGCTACCTACCTAAAATATGCTATAATATTATCTATTGTTTATTTTACCTACCAAGCTCTGTATATTCACCAAAAAAATACGATTCCCTTAACATGGAAGTCAAAATTAATGCTAAAATCATGTTGGTAAACAATTAACGCACATCATGTAGAATGTATTGTAACTACACTATAGCTTCTACACAAATTTTACCTTTAACTTAACTACACTTTTATGTTATACCTACCTCATATATTTGGTTCTATTTTCGCTCTATATAGTTACCTACCTATATGAAAGGTAGGAAAAAGTATGTATGTGAAATTGTAAATACATATTATTTAGGTAGGTAGTTAGGATGAAAGCTACCAGAATTTCCACAGTTTATGTTTCTGTGAATGAATGCTCTTGTCACGATTAATACACCACTAAAAATTTATGACTTGACTCGGACTCGAACCACCAACCTCCAGATCCACCGCCCCAACCACTACACCACTGAGGATAGAGACAAAAACAATCCAAGATGTTTGGGAGGAAAAAGATTGTACAACAACAAGATTCACAAGATTGTGACAAAAACGATATACCTACTGGGAAACATCAAGAAACGTCGTAAAATTTCAGCCCCCTCCTAAGCCTCTTACCCTCTCTCTTTCCACCTCCTCCTCCTCCTCCTTCTCTTCCTCTTCTTCCTCCTCCTCCTTCTCCTCCTCCTCCTCCTTCTCCTCCTCTTCTTCTTCCTCCTCCTCCTTCCACCTCGAATAACTTGAAGAGCACTAAAAAAGTTGGTCTCATAACTTTCAAACTTGTGCCATCAATAACACTGTTTTCGGGGAATTTTAAACTTGCACAGAAAAAAAAAGATACAGTTATGATCTTTCCCCTTATTCGCTCTTTTTTCCCCAGGAATACATACGGGGTGATCTCTGTAGGTACAGCGTTCACATTCTATGCGCCAAGCTCTCCACTCCACTCTGTATTAAGCCTCAGAGCTCAGAGGTTGGCCTAGTACCTATTGATTCCAGAGTTTATATGATTATGATACACCCTATATCAATTAACACTATACCTTTAGTATTTCTCAAGGTTTGCCCAGCAGTTCCAGAGTGTATCATAACTTACCAAACACCCTGGAATCTAAGTGAAAAGTTCATAATAATGGTCGAATTCTCAAAATAGGTAATAATATAATAATAGGGACAACATTTCATACCTCGGCTGGGCTTGAACCCAAGTCCTCCTGATTATCAGACGAGTGTCTTGACTACTACACCAACCAGGTAGGCTGAGAAGGATAAAATAGGTATTCTGCACTTTTTTTTTCGTCTTCTTCTTTGCGAAGTGATTAAATCAGGAAAGTTTACCTCTAAATCTCATCTTCTATATAGTTTAATCTCTCTCTTCTTCATTCTTCATGATAGTAATCTGAGTTATTATTTTCAATGTCTGTTAAATATCTGCCAGCTTGAGGAGCTTACAGCTTATTAACTTCCCCTAGTGTAGTTAATTTCTTCTGACATGTCTGCCTTAACTTCCCCTAGTGTAGTTAATTTCTTCTGTAGTTAATTTCTTCTGACAAGTGCTAGGTAGCGGCTTCGGTTTCCGCTCGGGGCGGAATTTGTCCGGAATGGCAAGGTTCGTTCTCGGAACGGCTCTCTTTCTCCTATCCTGTCTTTCTTCTCTTTCCGATTTCGGGACGTTAAAACTTTAGCAGTCAAAAAATATACCTACACATATAGCTGCATATCTAACGTATACCTAATTAGGAAATTCAATTCGATTTAGGTAATTCAATTAATGTATATTCATTGCTGAATTATTTACAAGTTTATAAAGAGTATGAATTTCATTTTTCTTGCGTCTCGTCTGTTTAAAGCATACGAAAACCAAGATGACAGCAAAATAATGACACTCAGTATCGGGTACAAAGTCTGCTTAGAGGTGCTAAAAATAAAGAGCTTTAACTTGGAAGATAAAGACAGAGAAAGAGAGAGAGAGAGAGAGAGAAAGAGAGGGAGAGAGAGAAGCATAAAAGTTTCGTAAAGAATGAAAACAAACTTTTGAAACCTTAAAAAAAAGCTGGTAAAAAAAGAAACAACATAACTTTGATTGACTTAGAAGACGATGATGTGTTAAGTATCTATATTTATATTTCATGATACACACCTGACACCCAAAACTTTATACAGGGTGTGTATGTACTATGTATAAACAAAAAGTAATAGAATGTAATATGTACCTTGTTTATCCTGCGCGAATTTCAACATGGTATTTCTTCAACATACAAAAGTATAAATTTGTATGAACGCCGTGTATAAATTGAAGTACGCAATACGTAAGACTTAAAATATTATTAGTGGAGATGTCAGAACAACCGATAGGTACCTACAAGATCCGATTAGGTAGGTATTATCCATCTTCTTCTTTTTTCTAGATGCTTGATAGAGGGAACTGTATCTGGCTATCGTCTTATCTTATCGTCCCGAAATCGAGGAGAGAACAAACCTTAGCTCGTGTCTTTGGGATAAAAAATCTAATTTTCAAAACAGGGGCAAATCGTAGACAACCTAGAAAAAAATTTAGAAGCGATATATGGCTGTAACTAGAGATAAATATAAATAAAATTATAACTATTGTCCGCGCGGCTTCGCGACTAAAGTAATTTAAATGAAATCCATTACTCGGTAACCTCCATGGAAACGAACGAAAACACCACTCGGCAACCTCCATGGAAAACGAACACACCCGAGCTCGGCCGAAAGACAACAAAGAAGAAAAAATCCCCAGTGGACCGGGATGGCTCGCTGCTCGCTCTCTCTTAATCGAACCACCGAATGATCAACAAGTGCGGATGCGGAACGAAAGTGAATCCCAGGACTCTCAGGAGGCGCCTCGCCCCAGAAAAGAAAAAAAACTGTAAGTTAAATGTTCAGGAAAACCACAACCCCAGGAGCTACCGAAGATACAACTATAATAATAGGTATTTACTATGTTATAGAGAAAGAAAACTAGAGGTACAATGTGTAAAAAACTAACAATCTTTTGTAAGTATTCGTGGTGGGTTTATTGTAGGTGTGTGTGGTAGGGTGGTAGGTTTATATTTCTTTATTTAAGTTTATATGAGGTTTCCGTATATAAACTTTTTTTTACACCCTTGCATGTCCTTTTTATTATAACGCTTCTCTGTATCAGTAAGCCTTTGTGTATCCTACTACCCACATCAGTGGCGAACTAAAACAAGGGAACAAAACAGAGGACCCCAATCAGTGCCGATTCATCAACAGCATAAACCAGAGGGGTACCTATGTTCCGGTGGATCCTGTGTTACCAGGGATCCAAAAGTGCGCGCGCACTATTTATCACCGTGTTGTTATAAACCACGTACCCTAACAACATCAAATGTTGGCCTTACGATATAACGTTGGATATATTATTAGGTGTATATCCTACGTAAGGCCAACAATTACTCAGCCTAAAATGTTGTTAGGGTAAAGACGTGTACTTGTTATTATATACCTACAAAACGAGAAAATGGGCTTTTTGAAAAACTTACAAGCTAGCTAGGTAAGGTAAGAGCTATCTCATGTTCTTCTTCCCGATGTTAGTTCAACTGTTTTTTTTTTTTTTTTTTTTCGTGTCCCGAAATTGAAATTCCTGAACTGAAGTACCAAAAGGTCAACGAAATATTTTACGATTTCGAGTTGTGTGTGGAGCATAAGGATCACGCACGTCTGGACGCTCACAACCCAGTACTTGTCTTGCTTGTATCTCTCCGTGGTACACACCAGTGTGTCGTCTCACTCTTCCTCAGCGACCCCACGGTGGGCCGGGTCAAACGTGAACTTTGCCACACAGACCCCTATGTCAGGCACATTAGGAACCGACAACGACATCCCCGCGCGAGCTACGAAAATTTGACTTCTTTTCCTCGGCGCTTTTTCTTGCGCGTTGAACAAACCTTTAAATCTCAGCGCAGTGTAAGAAACCCAAAGCTTGGTTGTCAGGGAGGTTCGAAACTTAATTTAAGATAACGCACGGAATATAGAATGGTATTAGAGTATCACTCATACATTACAAGACGGCTTTACCCGGCCTCCTACGACCGCAATATTGTGACGCCCTCATCTAATGACAGACGGCAACCAACATCTTGTCACTGCAAACAGACATTTTCTATGTAGCAATTTATTTCCTTTACATTACATATAACAGGAAAAACATGAAAGTAAAGTCCTTAAGTTAAACGTGCATATGGCATGTCTTCTTTTGTTTCTACAATAAGAGGATCCTGTAAGCGTAGTCATCCAAGGTGGGCCGAGAGCCCCCCTCGAGCTCGAATTTTTCTCCATTAATACTGAAGGCCAGGCTCCGAAAATTTGGAGCCTTTTTTTCGCCTGTCAATATTTGGACATGCGAGATAATCAACCTATGGTTATGCACAGATTCTCTAACAAATCCCAATATCAATATAACAAATCCCCCTCTTGAACAACCAATAAGGAGCATGTACATATATACCTACGTACATAATTACACATAGGTACTCACAACAATACCATTATACCTTATACATACGGTACTTATGTATATAGGTTAGACGTATAAGTTTTATATATGTAAGATGGATGGCAATGGGTAAAAAGAAGAGTGGTGGGAGAGGGAGGGGAAGTATACTCCAAATTCTGAAGTGTGGGGGAGGTGTTTATTAATGATTGCTTCTTTATGAAGGATTTGAGTATTTATACATTTTTCCCATGAAATTTTGTCAGTGCAAGGGGAAGTGAGGTGACCCCCCCCCAAGTCTCCAGCTAGCCTGAGTCTCTCTTCATTTGAAACGTTATTGAATTTTCGTCAAACTCCCCCCCCTTCTCTCCTACCACCCCTCAATTTCGTCAATTGGGGGGGAGACCCCTCGTCAAGGACCAAAAAAAAAAATCGAAAATTTCCAATCTGTCATCATAGTGCTTTTCTCCCTATACAATTTAGAAACCCATTCTGTCAAAATTGTTTTTTTTATGCTCTTTTTTTTAATGGTACGGTATACCGAGGGACATAAATTGGGAGCCCAAAAACATTTTATGATTCCTTAAGCTCTGGAAGTATGGTTGTTATTTTTTACTTTACAAAAATCAAGCCTACTTTTTGCGGTGGCAAATATTTTTCTTGGAAGTTTGTATGATCATAAATAAAATTATTCCAAAATGATCTGAGCAACATGGCAGTTGAGTGCTTACCCACTCTAACCTGCACGCTGAAGGACCCGGGGTCAATTCCTTGAAGAGACGAAGTTTTTTTCCTACAATTTGTATTTCTTAGATTCTTTTATTTATTATTATTTTTATTTTTTATTATTATTAGGTATTTTTTTTTGCTCCTCAGAAAGTGGATGGAATTTTTTATAACTATTACAAGCCGCTAGCCGTTCACATTTTCTTCCATGTAGTTGTGACCACACTAACTTTCAAGTTTCCCCTCCCCTCATCCTAGAACCCTCTCCCTCCCCTACTCCGAGATAGAGAAGGGAGGAGAAGAAGACGACGAAAAAACTAGAGAAACTTTCGAAATAAAATAAAACAAAATAGAGAGAGAGAAAAAAAGTGTGTAAAAAAAGTATAGCAGTGAAAATCCAAAACCAGAACTAAATCCCGTTCTGCGGCGAAATATCTGATGGCGCTTCCTCGGAAATAGGTAATTTGCACGGATTCCTTCTTATCAGCAAACATAATATTATTGTCACAAATCGGGGGATCCACTGAAAAATAAGTCGGCTCTGCTGCCATACTCCAACCTGGCGGCCGACAATTGTAGGTGGCAAAAGGAATAAAGTTTGGAAGAACTCGATATTATGGTACCAATTTAAAAAATCTGGTGTGAACATCACACGACTTTCCTTATCCTATTGAATGGTGCTTATTTGGGTGTTCTGTTGTAACATTTACAATATTTCTAACTGTTTAGTCAGTATATGGCTTAAAACCGCCAAAAAGCGGTCGAAACCCGTCCAAAAGTCGGTCAAATATACCACCAACCGCAGCGCCTATTTTAACCAAACGTTTTTTATTGCATCCTTGTCACATTTGTGAACTACATACCAAATTTCAAGTCTTTAGCTTATACCGTTCCCGAGATATTGTTAAATTACACCGAAAACCGCCAAAAAGCGGTAAAATGCCGCCAACCGTTGCACCGGTCTTAACCAAAAGTTTCGTGTCGCATCCTTGTCACATTTGACATCTACATACCAAATTTCAAGTGTCTATCTCTTACCGTTCTCGAGATATTTTGTTTACAGACGGACAGACAGACAGACACACAGACAGACACACAGACACACCCACGGACCAATGGCTGAAACTTTGGATTGGATGCCTCCTGTCTGGCATTTGCAGCAGTCGTTTACCTGAGAATTGTAAAACAGGACAAAATAAAAATCCATCTTGTGCGCGCTAGAACAAAAGTTGCACCTTTAAAGGTCCTAACTATACCAAAACTTGAGTTATGTGCAGCTCTTCTTCTTGCTCAGGTTTGTGACTCATTAGAATTTCTGCTGAAAAAGATTAAAATAAACAACACCTATTTGTTCTCAGACAGTGAGACTGTGTTAGCATGGTTGAAAACCCAACCACATTGTCTAAAACCTTTTGTTGCAAATCGAGTGATAAAAATATTAGAACTCACCGATCCATCACAATGGCGACATGTCTCGTCTGGTGACAATTGTGCGGATCCAGCAAGTAGAGGACAAATGCCGTCAGAATTACTCAATAATGAATTATGGTTTTGTGGACCTCCCTTCTTGCATAGGGACCCACAAGAATGGACCCAACCT
>NW_007378177.1:0-1298 GCF_000475195.1 Diaphorina citri
TGGAGAAAGAAGAGAAGAGAATGGAGGAGAAAGAAGAGGAAGGAGAGAAAGGACTTATGTATGAGAGGAGGACGAGAAGGAGGAAAATAAGAAGGAAATAAAATGAAGAAAAGGAAAGAAGAAAAGGAGGAGAAGGAGGAGGAGAAAGAAGAGAACAGAGGAGAAGAAAAGTAGAGAACAGAGGAAAAATAGAAGAAAAGGAGGAGAAGGAAATATTATGTTTAAGGAAAATGGAAAGAACATGAGTAATAAAGGTGGAGGAAAAGAACCGAAAATGCTGTCGCAAAATCTACAGTATACGTTCTTAGTTATTACAGGGTTTGATGATCAGGTTCACAGTATTCGAGTAGGTACGTAGGTATTTGAAATGATCTTCATCAGCAAAATTATATTTTGATACCTTTTACCTACTTGGGTAACTATTAATTGAAGTAATTTCATGCGGGGCTTTTGAATCAAAAATCTCTCTGCAGTTAATTCTGATCTGAGTAAAAACTCAGAAGAAGAAGAAGGAGGAGGAAAAAAGGAAGAAGAAGGTTTTCCTGTCAAATTCTCAATCAATGCTCAAATGAGGATAAAATTCCATGAGCCATCATCATCAGTTCATATACAACACGAGCGTTCCAATGAAAAGAAGTTTGAAGGTAACAAGGAAAGTAAAAATCAATTCGTTTTTTTTTTTTTTTTTTTTATATATTATATGAAATCCATAAAGCAAGGTTGTTGTAGGTAAGTATAGGTGCAAAAAGAAAAGTACGAACTTAACAGACTGTTAGCTTACACAGTTCTGTTGAGCTTTTATAAATCAAAGAGAAATCCGCGTTAAGCACTTTTTCGTCATCAAAAAGCTACCTAGTCAGATTGGAAGGAAGTGCGTCTGCCTTGTAACCCCGAGATCGTGGTTTCGATTCCCGACCGGGGTGGCTTTTATCCTGAACGGAGAAGGTTCGTTTTTGGAACGGCTGACTTTGTCCTACCCTATCTTTCTTCTTCTATCTTCGCTTTCGTCCCGAAAGCGAAGATAGAAGAAAAAGAGTAAGCCACATGTACCTATTACTTATTCATATTGAGATGATTTTTTGTGTTTATGTATGTTAGTAAATAAATGGTTGTAGGTATATTGAAAAAAAAAAAAAAAATAGGTATGTACGTATGTGTGTGTTACTTTTTGAGTCCAGATTTCCCCGTAAAACCTAAATAAATTGGGGGCGATAAGACCTTAGCAGTTACAGTTCCCTCTATCGAACCTCTTAAAAAAAAAAAAAAAAAAAAAAAAAAAAAAAAAAAAAAAAAAAAAA
>NW_007378177.1:1314-1789 GCF_000475195.1 Diaphorina citri
CACAAAAAAAAAAAAAAAAAAAAAAAAAAAAACAAAACAAAACAACAACATCCAAACATCCCACCGTTTCGTGTTTCATGAATGACGACGTAACACTAACGTAATAGACGGCAACGTGACGACGAAGTTGAAAGTTATTCACTTCTGCGGGAAAGCGTATAAATAGAAAGCACAAAGGCCGGAGTTAATTACGGCGTACCTATAGCTCAGCCATTCTTAACCTATGGTCCGTGGACCACTAGTGGTCCGCGAGAAGGTTTCAGGTGGTCCGCGAGAGGTGAGTAAGGAAAAAGTCATCGTATCTCTATTTTATATAACATACCCCTATTAAGAAAGGAAAAAAAAATCTTTCCTCTTTTTATACAACAGGTAGATATAGGTCTTCTAATACATACCCATTGTCACATAGCGTGTACAATGTACAATTGATTGCATATACATACATAATCTCAAGTGGTCCGCGAGATTTTTGGTT
>NW_007378177.1:3074-47729 GCF_000475195.1 Diaphorina citri
TTATATTTCGGGAAAATAGCAAAAAACCCTTAGCGGGCTTTTTTTTTTTTTCTTTTTAAAAAAAAATAAAAAAAAAAAAAAAATAGCCCAGGAATTTCTGTAAAGTTTGCAAGTATTCAACAAAGATGTGACGTCATAACCTTCACGTTTGATTTGCATGTGATCATTTCATAACTGTTTCCCGTAAGTGTAGAGCAGGGTTGTCCAACCTTAGGGCACCCGAAGAGACCAAGGTAGAGAGTTGGCGGTTCAAAGGAGATGCCACGTGCCACTATGATATTAGGTACAGCATTGCGTTTGATGGTACCTAGAATTAGAAACTATGAAATTTGTAAGGTAAACTGGGATAATTTTTATAAATTTGAAAATTTTCATGCATTAATTTTTACTTTTTTTATTTAGTATATTTACTGTTATTTCTCATTTTCGTTCATTTTTTTTAGGCGGGCCTTCGCGGGCCGCAAAAATGAGCTCGCGGACCGCGGGTTGGACAAGCATGGCTGTAGAGGGTAGTCCAACGGTCGCTAAAGTTGAACAAAGTTCATATTGAGGACTGTATTATTCTTTTTCTTCGCCTTTTCTCTTGTACTTTCGTCAGCCCCTCAATCAGCCCTAACTAGGGTGATCGTTTTGGGCTGACATTTGGTTTTGGCTACAAATATTAGATGCCCTTCACACTCAACCTTTGCTATTTCTTTAGCAAGGGAAATTCAGGCTGGTATACTCCCTGTTTAAGGTAACCCACTCAGACCACATTGTTATTATGCCTCCTATTTACATAAATAAGTGTCTCCCAACATATACCTAGCTGGGTACGTAAATAAGTGTCTCCCAATAGACTTTACGCGGGAGGTCCTGTATTCCCCCCCCCCCGGACGACACAAAATGTCCTTGTAGGCAATGTAATTCAAATGTGAGTTATTAGTTTTAAGGTCTTTAATGATTTCTTTGATTTCTGAGGTAGTTGGAGCTTGCGAATCATCATATCTGGTGGAACACACTACTTTATCGAATTTGTTTGCAGGTTCTTCGCAGTTTAGAAGTTTTTCGAAGTATGTCGCTAAAACTTTACAATTTTCAATTCGGAGAAATTGACATCATGCATCTAGTTATTTATGATTTGTGGGGGAACTGGTTAGTACCAGTTCGATGTTAAAACTGAGGTGGTAAGTCCCAGAGTGTCGTATCAGCCGCTCCTAACATGGAGAACAGACGCTGTTTGTAGCCGCTCCTTTGGAGTACAGACGCTACAGGGTTGTAGCCGCTCCTCTGGAGTACAGACGATTAGTACCAGTTCGATGTTAAAACTGAGGTGGTAAGTCCCAGAGTGTCGTATCAGCCGCCCCTAACATGGAGAACAGACGCTGTTTGTAGCCGCTCCTTTGGAGTACAGACGCTACAGGGTTGTAGCCGCTCCTCTGGAGTACAGACGCTACTGAGTAACTCTGGGTTAGGGATTCTCCCTGTATACCCTTTCCTGTTGTAGCCGCTCATTCTGAGACAGACGCTACTACAAGAGAGGGGTGTAGCCGCCCATTCTGGGATCAGACGCTACTGGGGATTCTCCCCGAGTGTTCCATTTGTGTCGCCTCTTACGACAGGGAGGAACTAACCCGTGGTCCTTCATATTCTAACGCCGGGAACCACACTTATTATTATTATTACTTTGCATGCAAAATTACAAGGACGGGACTTCTGAATTACTTAGTGAACTATTAGCATGCACTCATTGTTTTATTATTATTATTATTAATAAATGTGTAAATAATAAACAAATCATTTCTCGAAAACCCGGTCATTTCAAAAAACCCGGTCGAATCAGAATCTCGAATTTCTCAAATACCACCCCCGAAAAGGTTCAGAATCCGCCCCACCTGGTTGCCCTTATGCTCCAGCTCCTTCACCGCGATATTGACCAGCTTCTCAAAGAACCCTTCGCGTCTCAAATACACGATGGCGTTTGCCGTCTCCCGGGCGCCACTTTCGACGGCGCCGTTGACCGTTCCGTAGTGATGTGGGCTGGTGGCTTCGCCGGCAAAGAGGAGCACGGGGCGGCCTTCTCTGTTGATAACTGGGGCGGCCAAGTCGGCGGCACTGGTGTTGAGGCGGTCCGAACCGTTCCGTAGTGATGTGGGCTGGTAGCTTCGCCGGCAAAGAGGAGCACGGGGCGGCCTTCTCTGTTGATAACTGGAGCGGCCAAGTCGGCGGCACTGGTGTTGAGTCGGTCCGTGGTGACTGAGCGGGAACTGTGGAATAGAATAGAATGGAATGGAGTAAAATCAAATTAAATAGAATAGGATAAAATCAAATAGAATAGAATAACTTGTCTATCCTCCACGAAAGAGACTATTCCAACAGTAAAGAGGGTCTTATGTATTTTTAGAGTCTCTTATACATACATTTTATAGATTTAAGTCCTACAAGTTTCAAGCAGGAACTCAAATCTAAATCGTAATTTATTTATGTCCGCCTGTCTTCAATGCTCGTCTTTTTCTCTTCTCTTTAAAGTTGAGGGGACTTACCACTCTTATCTTTCTATTCTTTCTCGTTTCTTCTGTTCTGTTTCCTTCTCAAGGGCGAATAATAACAATAGTGCTTATTTATACTGCTCGCATACGACTGAAAAGTCCCTTTACTCCAGCAGTAGGCTACTACTATTATTGTGGTCAATAGACATATTAGAGAGAGAATGGCCTGCCTAGTTAGCTTAGTTGGTAGAGCGTCTGCCTTGTAAGTGCTAGGCCGCAGGTTCGATTCCCGCCCGGGGCGGATTTTATCCTGATGGGATAATGTTCGTTCTCGGAATGGCTGGCTCCCTATGCATTATCTTGTGAAGCCCCGGGAGCGCGCAGCGCGACCGTAAACAAGGGAGCGCGAAGCGCGACCACATGCACAACCCCGCGAAGCCTTAATCTAATATTTTTTGGGGTGGGATGGATTTTTGTTTTTTTTTTTCTGTGGGCACTTGATTTATTTTGGGAGGAACGACTTGGCGGGGTCTTTTTTATGCCACGAAGTGGTATTTTTTGGGGGGGGATCTCATAACTTTTTGCAGAAACTGAGCATAATATGACGTATGAGTGCGTAACAGTACAAAGACAATAGGCATAGTAACATCATTTGGTAAGGTTTCAAGCAGGAACTCAAATCTAAATCGTAATTTATTTATGTCCGCCTGTCTTCAATGCTCGTCTTTTTCTCTTCTCTTTAAAGTTGAGGGGACTTACCACTCTTCTCTTTCTATTCTTTCTCGTTTCTTCTGTTCTGTTTCCTTCTCAAGGGCGAATAATAATAATAATAGACTCTTGAGTGGAAGGCAACCACTAGGCGAGGTTAACGCCTTAGGCGTTCTCTACCACCTAACCCTTAGAGCTCCATTATTATGTGGCCAAATTCTCAAATAAATTATTTTTTTACTTGGCGTGTTTGCAGCTCCACCGTGCGTCCCATCCACGGAACCATATCTCATCAGGAGAACACCAAGTTCCTGTTCTACTCCCTGTACGCCTGGTTATGTCCTGTTACTCTAGTTGGTATCACTATAGCCATGGACTTCCTACCAGAAATCTCTTGGATTATTAAGCCCGGGTTTGGTGAGAAACGCTGCTGGTTTACGTGTAAGTGTGCTGTTTTTACTTTCTTTTCCACATGCCTTTCAAGGCACATTCTTTTCGATCCATGCACTACGCCACCGAGGCGAATAATTACCCAAGGCAATTAGTACCATTCAATCCTATTTTTAGGCCATTACCTGTAGGATCCGCGGAAGTGCGGATTGATGCTCCACGCGCTCCGCACGATACGGATGGGTTCCGGTATGATATAGGCGCCGCCTAGGAAATGGCGGAAGAGCCGCATGATGTCCGCCTGTAGGACCGCCATGGGCAGGGTCTCCATGTAGCGGGCGGTGGGGCCGGCGATCCAACCTGGAAGCAGAGATAAGAGTATAGATGAAATATGTATAATAAATTGTAGATAATTAATATTTTAATTGTTCCCACGAAGAAGGGCCTATGATACCCAACTGGTAGTACGTCCGGGACCCATTTGGTTGTCGCCTACGAAAAAAGATCATGGAACCCAACTGTCGTTTGTTCTATTTTTGATACTACATAACATAAGCCCTTCTTCTTGGGAACGGAACGATTGAATTGTAGATGTAGACACCGGTAAAAATGAAAGAAAATCATGTTTCAAATACCAAATTACCAGAGATTGATGTTTTGTGTTCCACAGAGGGATAACTGTAAAGGTTCTTACTGTACTTATAACTCTATGCTCGGTAACTGGTGTACATCAGCTTTCACCGATGTGATACTTACCTAAAAGTGTCAGAGGGTCTTCCGCATCCATATAGAATCCCAGGATGCCCCAAACCCAGGGTTTGCCATCGACATGAACCATGTCCTTGAACAGGTCCATCTTATCCTGTTGAGTCCAGTAGAAGTTAAATCCTTGACAGCCATCCTTCCACCACTTTGCGGGGAACCGAATGAAGATCTTGTCGACTGTTCCGAAATTCAGACCCTGTAAGAGAGAAAATACAACAAAAAAGAATTGTATACGTAATTCAGACCCTGTAAGAGACCTGTTCACACGTAAACTTTAAGTTTAAGTGTGAACAGGCCCATAAGACTATGTAGCCCTCAACATAAAAATTGCCGTATACTTACAAGTTGCAGTCTAGATGTGAAATAGCCCTAAGGGTATACTGCCGTGCTAAGCGAAAACGCCGTATGTCAAAAAACCCTACTTTCGGGAAATCGAGTTTAAAGATTTCAATCTATACAGCAACAGGCCCATAAGACTATGTAGCCCTCAACATAAAAATTGACGTATACTTACAAGTTGCAGTCTAGATGTGAAATAGCCCTAAGGGTATTATATAGGTACTGGCGTAGTCACCTGAAGAGACTACGCGCTACCAAAAGTCGGACGACTACGCTTCTAATTTGCAACGGGCCTGAAACTTACCTGGATAGCATTCAGTTTCTGGGCTGGCAGAGACGGCACAAACGTAATCAGATTGGACTTAAGAACGCCCAGAGGTACCGTAATGATGATTTTGTAAGCAGTGTATACACGACATAATTACGGCAACACGTTTTAGTGGTTTTTAAGGGGTTTAGGATAAAGAAAAAAAATATAGGATCAAAATTTAGAATCATAGGAACCATTTGGTACCAAAAACCGAAAAATCGATTTTTTTGACATACGGCGTTTTCGCTTGGCACGGCAGTATAGGTACTGGCGCTGTCACCTGAAGAGACTACGCGCTACCAAAAGTCGGACGACTACGCTTCTAATTTGCGACGACCCTGAAACTTACCTCGATAGCATTCAGTTTCTGCGCTGGCAGGGACGGCACAAACGTAATCAGTTTGGACTTAAGAACGCCCAGAGGTACCGTAATGATGATTTTGTAAGCAGTGTATACACTGCCGTCTGAACAAGAGACGGCAGCCCCATTCTGGTATTCCCAGTCGATTTTGTTGACTTCCTTCTTGTAGAGGATCTTGTTGCTCAGATCGACTGGAGTTTGACCGGAAACTTGTCTCTGAAATGTCAAATATGTAGGGTATACTGCCTGGCTGAGGGACTTTAAACAGGGAGAAGACCAGCTTAGTCTGGCTGGGGGACTTTAAACAGGGAGAAGACCAGCTTAGTCTAGCTGAGGGGCTTTAAACGGGGAGTAGGATACCAGCCCAAGGCAATCATCCTAGGGCTGATTGACAGGCTGACGAAAAACGCCGACGTCCCGTCTGAACACGGGAAAAGGCAAAGGAAAAGAAGAAGATAACATGTTCTTCGACGGTCAATCATTTGATCAAGTTGGTTTGAATCAAGCGTAATTGGGCTTCTAGCTTCTACTATTGTTGGTCAGATTGCCAGGTGAGCATTTGACCACTACCACCGGGTACTTACCATTAGCACTTTGAAGAAATTGCCGAATCCTCCCTTCTTCCAAAGGTTATACAGACATCCTTCATCCCCATTCAGTTCGGTCTCACTAGTGGTAGACGTCTCGAACCAGGAGTCAGAGGCGTGATTGACGGACTGATGTTTGTCGACATATTCCGTGACCTGTTCGAATGTTGGTCCGTGTTGCAGATGGTGTAGCTCGATGATTTCGGGGATTTCCAGACGTAATCTGTAAGATTCATATATTTTATCAGCTCCTATGGTGTAGTGGTCACTGCGCTCGACTTGCACGCGGGCGTCCCGAGTTCTATTCCCGGCGGGGTCAAAAAATTGTAACATGCAAATGATTGGTTCCGTTACTGGCTGATACGGTGCAGGACATCCTTCGTCTTCATTTAGTTCGGTCTGACTGGTGGTAGACGTCTCGAACCAGGAGTCAGAGCCGTGATTGACGGTCTGATGTTTGTCGACGTATTCGGTGACCTTTTCTTCTATTCTCTTCTTTCATCTCTTCTCTTCTGTTCTATTCTTCTCGTCTACTCTCTTTTCTTCCCTTCTCTCTCTTCTTCTCTTCTCTCTAAAATTGAGGGTACTTACCATCAACACTTTGAAGAAGTTGCCAAATCCTCCCTTCTTCCAAAGGTTATACGGACATCCTTCATCCCCATTCAGTTCGGTCTCACTGGTGGTAGACGTCTCGAACCAGGAGTCAGAGCCGTGATTGACGGTCTGATGTTTGTCGACGTATTCGGTGACCTTCTATTCTATTTTATTCTCTTCTTTCATCTCTTCTCTTCTGCTCTATTCTTCTCGTCTACTCTCTTCTCTTTCTCTTCTCTTCCCTTCTCTCTCTCTTCTCTCTAAAATTGAGGGTACTTACCATCAGCACTTTAAAGAAGTTGCCAAATCCTCCCTTCTTCCAAAGGTTATACGGGCATCCTTCATCTTCGTTTAGTTCGGTCTCACTAGTGGTAGACGTCTCAAACCAGGAGTCAGAGGCGTGATTGACGCTCTGATGTTTGTCGACGTACTCTGTGACCTGTTCAAATGTTGGTCCGTGTTGCAGATGGTGTAGCTCGATGATTTCGGGGATTTCCAGACGTAATCTGCAAGATTTATTCAAAAATCAAATCATGAATCTTTGTGGTAAAGCAGAGAGCTTCTTCACAACTTTAGTGGGTATCACAGCATTACTAAGTGCCTTCTTTACTATTATTTCCATCAACTCGTATCTTCAATTTACAGTGGTAATGCCACCACTGGTCGCTACTCGATTAAAGTAGCTATTCACTTGTTCTCACTAGGCTGAATGCACCCCGAACTCCAATCATAGAGCCGAAAAAACTTCGACCCCACGGAGGCTAGTCTAACATTAAGGTATTTATTTTAAAAGAAGAACGACTCTGAATAATGGTAACAGATGTTGTTGATCAAACTCGAATGTTCAGAGTTCGAAGCGCTGAGCCGTCCAACCAAATAGTTTACCTACGAAAAAAGATCATGGAAACCAACTGTCGTTTGTTCTATTTTTGATACTACATAACATAAGCCCTTCTTTTAGGGAACGGAACGATTGAATTGTAGACACCGGTAAAAATGAAAAAAATCATGTTTCAAATTCCAAATTGCCAGAGATTGATGTATTGTGTTCCACAGAGGGATAACTGTAAAGGTTCTTACTGTACTTATAACTCTATGCTATACTATAACACTGTCAGTGTATAACTGCCATAACTGCCACTGCATAACTGCCATAACACTGTCACTGTATAACTGCCAAGGTTTTTAGTGATGGGAGATGCACTCTTCATTCAGAAATAAGTTGCCCGCCTCCTCACAGTCGGTAACTGGTGTACATTCATTGTGCTTTCAGCTTTCACCGATGTGATACTTACCTAAAAGTGTCAGAGGGTCTTCCGCATCCATATAGAATCCCAGGATGCCCCAAACCCAGGGTAAGTTGCCCGCCTCCTCACAGTCGGTAACTGGTGTACATTTGACCACTACGCCACCTGCCTCGGTGGCGTAGTGGTCAAGACGCTCGCCTGGTAATCAGGAGGGCGTAGGTTCGATCCCAGCCGAGGCATGGAATTTTATCCTCATTTATTAGAGAGTGTGACCACATATCCACATAATAATGGAGCACTAAGGGTTGGGTGGTAGAGAACGCCTCCGGTGTTAACCTCACCTAGTGGTTACCTTCCACTTAAGAGTCTATTATTACATTCATTGTGCTTTCAGCTTTCACCGATGTGGTACTTACCTAAAAGTGTCAGAGGGTCTTCCGCATCCATATAGAATCCCAGGATGCCCCAAACCCAGGGTTTGCCATCGACATGAACCATGTCCTTGAACAGGTCCGTCTTATCCTGTTGAGTCCAGTATAAGTTGAATCCTTGACAGCCATCCTTCCACCACTTTGCGGGGAACCGAATGAAGATCTTGTCGACTGTTCCGAAATTCAGACCCTGTAAGAGAGTACCCAAGGCAATTTGTACCATTCAATCCTATTTTTAGGCCATTACCTGTAGGATCCGCGGAAGTGCGGATTGATGCTCCACACGCTCCGCACGATACGGATGGGTTCCGGTATGATATAGGCGCCGCCTAGGAAATGGCGGAAGAGCCGCATGATGTCCGCCTGCAGGACCTTTTCAAAGTCAAATATCTCCGGCTAAACTTAACCGATTTTGATGACATTTTTTTTCAACTTGGTCCATATTCTTAAATTTTCAATATTTTTATTCGCGATGCACATAAGGCGAGAAATTTCGCATCTCATCGCGTCACTTTCCGCTCCACGTCGCGCGTCGTGTAGAAAAATTTCAAGCCAGGGTATGTCGCTGTCTCGTTCCATCATGTAGAAATGTGTTTTATTTATTTTATTATTATTTTTCACCAGATGAAACAAAAACCGTTTTATCGTCTCGTAAATAACGGTCACCCATCCGGATACCGACCACGCACAACGTTGCTTAACTTCAGTGATCCATAGGAAACTTTTGCATTCAACGTGCTACCGCCCCTGCCCCTGGCTATTACCTACTACTTGGCAGACTGAATAAAAGAAAAATCATTCCAATATTCTTGATCGGAATAAATTGATTAAATGAAATAAATAAACTTCTGTTTATATATTTATTTATTTTATTTAATTTACCTTATTTATACTGTCGGCTAAGACTAAGAAGTCCCATTATGCCAACAGTTTAAACAGGCCTCATTTATTTACATCAAACATAAGTACATACATAGGTTTAACATTGAAAAGGATGGAGAAAATTATAAATATAAAAAAGATATTAATGGTAATAGCCACCAAAGAGGTTGCCACTTCTAATCTTCAGTGGTTTGATGAAAAAATAAAATTATAACCATCCACATGTGCCATATCCTTGAACAGGGTCTGCTCGTCATGTTGAGTCCAGAAGAAGTGGAAGCCTTGGTAGTCCTCGGGCCACCATTTCTTCGGGAACCGAATGAAAATCTTGTCGATGGTCCCAAACGCGAGACCCTGAAAGAGAACAAAATATAATACAGAGGTTTCGACCGCTAGACCCTGTAAGAGAAAAAGAATCCAAGGATAGAGGGAACTGTGAACTCGGAGGAGAAATCGAAGGTCTGACTGAGGGACCCTAAACAGAGACCAGTGTTTTGCTGAGGAACTATAAATAATTATCAGAGCAGCCAAACCCTGACCAGCCTGGCTAGCTGGAGCTTACAAAGGGTTTATCCTGCGTCAAAGGAACACAGGTCCTTGTGATGATTGACTGCAGATCGGCACGTTCCAAGTAATATTGGATGGAGAATGGAGACCATCAAACCTCTCGGTGCAGGTACACCGCTACAACATCAGGACAAATCGAAGAGGGAAGTAGGCAGAATAGGAAAAAGCCAGCTGTTCCGAGAGTACCGAGAGTTCGCCCCGGGCTGAAATCGTACCCGCGCCGCGACCTAAGTTTGTTACCTTAATAGCATTTAGATTCTTTGGTGGCAGAGGTGGTACAAAGGTGATCAGATTGGACTTGAGAACTCCCAGAGACACCGTGATGAGAATTCTGTCTGCAGAATATTGAGTGCCGTCAGCACTACCATCCATGCTAGGAAAAAGGTAATAAAACTACTCGTGATTTATCAATTTCTTTAGCCTCAAGATACAATAAAGCTGAAGAATTTGAGAAATCACATTGTTCTCAGGTACCATAAGCTTTGTACAAAACAATAGAAATAACTGTAATATGTAGGTAATAGAAAGTGAAACTTACCCAAACAGAGAAGCAGAGGGAGTAGCGTCACAACACACAACACTTGAAGCCATGGCGTTATTTCCAACTTCATAATTATTGGTCTATCAAACAATTTCTAACTAAATTTCGTTAATTTCTAACTAAATTTCGTTAATTTCTAGCTAAATTTCGTTAATTTCTAGCTAAATTTCTTCGATTTATAGCTGAATCCTTCTTATTATACTTTCCTTGTTCTAAATCCTATTTTTATTTTTTAAAATATCGCGAACACAGTCGATCGAAAGAGTCGATCGGAATTGCCTTCAGAATTGTCTACTCCGGATGACAATTTTCAAGCAATGACTATTTTTACTATTTTTAGGAATGACAAAAACCTGGCGCCCGATTTACTGCTAAAATTGCGATACCAAGTACAATTAAAGTACTTGGACTTTGTACTTGCAAGTACAATTTTTCCAACTCTGGTCACTGCTCAAACTGTGAAAGCTCCTTTTTGCGTTTAACCTAACCCTATAATAAAACTGGTCACTGCTCATTTGTGACAACTCCTTTTTGTAGCAATTTTCCATTAACGTGACTTCTGAACAAGTACCTTTCCTATTCAGGATAAGTAAATTAAGTAGGTACCCGGTAAAGTCAAGTACCTACCCAACAACGTCTGAGGATCCTCGGAATCCGTGTAGAATCCAACTATGCCCCACACCCAGGGTTTTAAATAAAATATAACGCAGATAAATAATGTATTATAGTTGACGGTTTCTATGAAAGAAGCGCCTAAAATTATTTGATTGGGGCTTTTTTACGGCTTTTCTCATGCGGAATGTTGTTAAGAACTATTTTCAGAAAGAATCATGTTGATATCTCCATTATTTATGAAGATACACGAGTTTTTGTAAAATTCTCCCAATACTTTTCAATTGGAATCGAAAAATTCCAAGCTATATTGCTCAAAACCGATTGAAGAAGCTGTAACTGCTAGGTCTTATCGTACCGAAAGCGAAGAGAGAAGGAAGACAGGATAGGAGAAAGCCAGCCGTTCCAAGGACGAACCTTATCCGTCAGGATAAAATCCGCCCCGGGCGGGAATCGAACCCCGACCTAGCGCTTACAAAGCAGACGTGCTACCCTCTAAGTTAACTAGGCTGGCTCCAATGGTTTAGTACAGGCGATTCCAGACTACCTAATGATTGAGCTAATTCCCATATTTTGCTTTAAAAGAGGGGAAATAAGCGTCAGAAGAGAGAAATCGTCTCAGTTTCCAAAAGGAAAATACATCTTCGCCAGCTAGTTAGCTTGGAGGGTACAGCGTCTGCCTTGTAAGAGCTAGGTCGCGGGTTTGATTCCCGCCAGGGGCGGATTTTATCTTGAACGGATACAGTTGGTTCTCGGAACGGCTGGCTTTCTCCTATCCTGTCTTTCATCTCTCTTCGCTTTTGGAACAATAAGACCCCAGCCGTTACAGTTCCCTCTATCAATCCTTGAAGGAAGAAGGAGTCCACAATGTCCACATCCTCTATTTTTGTGAACGTCATTGGGACCTGGAATCCCAACCTTCAGATGTTCTACCCTTCGACCTATTACCTTAGATATTTTCATATTACCTAACGATAATTTTATAATAAAACATATATGTAGCTACTTCCATCTACCTTTACAAAACTGGATACAATACAATACAACAATAATAATGAGAACGTAAAGGGTCAGGGTGCTCTTGGAAATGTAATTTGGACCTCCACAAAAAAGTACTGATATAAAAAAAAGACGTCAATGTGGGACCTCCCTTCTACATTAGCTCTTCTAAAGAAAATAATAATTTTCCATCACTCCTACATCAATTTACCTTGCTGTTGAACCATTGATCCCGGATTACGAAACCTAAATCTTGACCGCAGTGCACTGATGAAAATTACAAAACAATGAACATTGTTATTTTCTTGTTATTTCCTTGTATACCGTTTGATAAACTGGTAATATTGTGGGTTGCGTAGGATGTTCTACCCAATATGGAGTACCTATGTTATACTTTCAGTGTCAGAACTGCGGCATTCCGCGGGTAATACTTGTAAATTTCGCAAAATCCCACGCGGAATTGGTCACATCCCGCGTGAGATCCCGCGGGATTCAAAAGCCTGCGGGATTGCTATCCCTACACACGTAGCATTGGTCCTAAGGCCTAACCAACTTTTAAAACTATCACCTTATCAGTTAAAAACCAACTCCGCCTCCTCCTCTGTTAGCAACCTCCGTGGCCGAGTGGGTATCACACCAGGCTTGCACGCAGGAGGTCCGGGCCTCCTCCTCTGTTAGCAACCTCCGTGGCCGAGTGGGTATCACACCAGGCTTGCACGCAGGAGGTCCGGGTTCGATTCTCGGCGGAGCCGAGGTTTTTTTCGGCTCTGTGCTTGGAGTTCGGGGTGCACTCAGCCTCGTGAGGACTATTGAGTACCTAGCTACTTTAATCGAGTAGCGACCAGTGGCGGCATTACAAGTCGAAGAGACGAGCGATAATAAATATGATGATTTTGAGTCAATGAAAGACTTGTAATACTTTGATACCCACAAAGTTGTGAAAAAGCTCTCTGCTTTACCACAAAGATTCATGATTTGATTTGACACATAATATGTGTACCTACAGTAGGTACTTATGTACCTTTTGTAGGTAGGTGGAACAGATATCCTGTAGTTTTGTAGAAGAAAATTTCATTTATTTTTGGAACGCAAGAATACCTACCTACAAAAGATTAAGGAGTGCGGTAGCGCTCCGCCCCGCCAAGTCAAGAAAGTTTGACCTATTCCTTTAGATTAATCCCTGAAATTCGTTTGGCGGAATTCATGAAAGCGAGCCAAGATAAGAGACGCATTTGAGGACAGGTGTGAAGATTTTGACGTCACATTTATTTCAATCGTGACCAACACTGAAAAATAATATGACCAACATTGAGGAAAAAGAGGTATCAAATAAAAAAGACCATTTTTCGCTCCACCGAATTGAAAAATAATTTAATCTGTTTACAATCTTGGTATTAAATTTTATGTAAATTTGATTAAACTCTAGTTATCTAGGAGATGACTTATACACTGTTAGGTCTCTTGTATACTCTTTGGGGGTGCTGAAATTATAAGTAGACAGAGGAGATAAAAAGGACAGTAAATGGCAAGTATGAAATAAAATAATATGATTTAGGTATCCAATCAGATGGTACCTTTGATTTGGATATCTGCATACTCATACTCCATAGACAGAAAGAAGAGAGAGGAAATTTCAACGAGGAAAAGAAGGCAATATAAATAGCTTGAAGACGAAGGCAGAAAATATGTACAAGGGAAGATAGAGCGCGAAGAACAAAAGAAAGAAAGTAATCGCAAAGGTCAAAAGTCAAGAACGATTAAGAAACGAAAAGGTTAGAGAAGAACAAAAGACAAGAATGAAAGTAAGAAAAAAAGACTAGTGAAAATGTTGAAAATGGTACAAGACAAGTGCTAGAACCTAACAGAATAAATAAAACAGACACAATTCTATCTAATAATGACTTCGTTACATCTAATAATACATTGGCAAATGGTTTTACGAAAGGTAAGATGAAAAACACCCCCCACAGAGCAAATCAAGTCAAAGATACCGTAAGCTATCATTCAATTTTCCATCAGGTTCAGTTTTTACTGACAGTTCTTAGCAAGATTGAAAGATATCTTTCGGTATCTTTTGGGATCGTTCGGTGATATTCGACAAGTCGAGCTAGACAAAGATTTGGCTCGCGACGTGACGGAGCGATCTTTCAAAACTCTCGACAATTCCTCGCTAAAGGCAGTAACTCTCAGGTAGTAAAAGACTATTTTTTTTTTGCAGTTATGACTCTTTCAGGCAGTTATGACCATCTTTTCGGCAGTTATGATCATCATTTCGGCAGTTATTACCATCTTTTCGGCAGTTATGACGCTATTCACGGCAGTGGTAACTTCTCAACCCTATCCCAACCTTATTAGGAACAATGGTAAAGCGGTTCTCAGTGATGGTAGGCTGGGTAGTAAGGAGCTGGGTAGTGTGGTACCGGGGCTGGAGTTGGTGCTGGTCTAGGTGCTGGGGTTGGCGCTGGGGTTGGTGCCGGGGTTGGTGCTGGTGCTGGGTGGGCTGGGTAGTAGGGGGCTACGTAGTAAGGGGCTGGGTAGTGAGGTGCTGGGGCTGGGGTTGGAGCGGGTCTAGGTGCTGGGGTTGGAGCTGGGGTTGGCGCCGGGGTTGGCGCTGGTGCTGGGTGGGCTGGAGCTGGCAGTGGGTACAATGGAACGTAGGGAACTGGAACAGGGTAGTGTGGGGCTGGTGCTGGGGTTGGAGCGGGCTTAGGTGCTGGTGTGGTTGGGGCTGGGGTTGGCGCAGGGGCTGGGTGGGCTGGGGGTGGGTAAACATACACTGGAGGCGTGTACACTGGGTATGGCGCGTGGACGGTCTTCACCACAGGGGCGGCCTGTTCCACTTTGGGTACAATGACTGGACCGACTGTTGGGACGGGATGAGGGTGTGGGGCGGGCACTCTGACGACTGGAGCAGGGGCGGGGGCAGGTGGTGGGTGTGGGGCGACGTGAACCACAGGCGTGTGCACGATGGGGACAGGCTCGACCTTAGTGATTTCAGGGACGATGGTTTCAACATGACGCACGGGGGCGGGGACTCTCTCTTGGATCACAGTGTGAGGGGGCGTGGCTAGGTGTCCTGGAGGTGTAAAGAGGGGGAGGGAGTCGTTAATATTGTTTTTTTTTTATATATAATTATTATTTAAGATGAGTGTTTCACAGCAAGATTTTTGGTTTATCAATAGTGGTCCGCCAATTCTAAAAGGTTAAGAACCCCTGCTATAGCTTAATGAGGAGAATTTCACGTGGCACGTAGGGATTGGTAACAGAGATTTCACGTGATTGAAGTTCTATGTTAATTTAGAAAGTTCTATGTTCTTGGAACGTAGCCGAATTGCGGTTATCTAGTTTATTTGGACTAAGTGCGGTTTTCCTAGATAGGGTTTCTCGAAACAGCTGACTTTCTCCTATCTCGTTCATTTTCCCTCTTCAATTTTGGACAAAGACTCAAGTTGTTACAATTCCTTCAAAGTTCTTGAAAGATTTTTTTTTTTCTTCCAGAGATTTGATAGAGGGAACTGTAACTGCTAAGGTCTTATCGTCCCGAAACACGAAAAAAGACAGGATAGGAGAAAGCCAACCGTTTCGAAAACGAGCCTCATCCGCTCAGGATAAAATCCACCCCGAGCGGGAATCGAACCCGCGAGCTAGTGCTCACAAGGCAGTCGAGCTAACTTCCAAGCCCAGCTCTAAAAGAAATAATAAAATAAGTATAATAAAAATCTAACTGGTTCCGACCATTAAAACACTAAGAAAAAAAAAAAACCTTAAATTTTTCGTAGGAATTTGAAGGAATAAAAGGTAAAATGTTTGGATTTGGATCAAGTTATTCTCAATAGTTCTTGAAAAGTAGGTATAGTTCTTTTGGACAAAAATTGGTCTTTTCAGGTCTTTGGACGAAAATTGGAGGGACTTCCAAAGTTAATACAAAGAATAATCTCTTGACTAGAAGGTAACCAATGGGCGAGTTTAACGCCAGAGGCGTTCTCTACAACCTAACCCTTAGATCTTCATTATTATGTGTTGAAAGTCTCAAATAAATGAGGATGAAATTCCATGCCCCGGCTGAGATCGAACCCACGCCGCGCCTTCCTGTTTACCAGGTGAGCGTGTTGACCACTAAGCCACCGAGGCAGGTTATACCCATCTTTAACTGAAGTTTGACTGTTTGACTTACCCAGGTCTGGTTTGTAAATGGTGGAGTGGTATCCAGCCACGTAGGGTTGAGGGGCATAGTGTACGTTCTTGGTGTAGACGGTGCCTACATGGGTGGGCACCACATGGGGCGCAGGTGCTGGGACGTAGACAGGGGGGTGGGCGGTTGCCACAGCCAGTGCGGCAACGAACAGAATGGCCTGGGAATGAGAAGATATATTAGAGTTTATAGATAGTTCCCATAAAAAAAATTAGGTGCTCGAACGAAGAGAAGTCTAAAAAATTAATAGGGCTGGGTTTTACCAACCTTCTTTTTAGTCCCCAAAAGCCTGTTAGCCCTGTTAAGCATATAAAAATCAAATAGAACTCAACAGACTGTAAGCTTACAGGCCTTCTAGGGGCTGAAAAAATATTGGTGAAATTCACTTTAGATGATTTTGCGAGTTTGAATTTTTTTTTTCCAAGACGTTGGATAGAATGAGGTATAACTGCTGAGGTCTTATCGTCCCGAAAGCGAAGATTGAAAGAAGACAGGATACCTTAAATTTACAATATAAAAGTAACTTTTTCACTTTCTATTACTAGGTAAACTAATTAGACCGTATTCAAAGTAAACCTTAAATTTACAATATAAAAGTAACTTTTTCACTTTCTATTACTAGGTAAACTAATTAGACCGTATTCAAAGTAAATGAATCAAAGTACTTACGAAAGAGTTCATAGCGGTTGTTTCTTTGGTCTGCGGGCGGAGCGGTAAACGGTGAGACACTAAACTCGAGGAAATCGGTTGAATATTCCGCTCCCAGGTTCTAGATCGGTTTTTATATCGGCAGGCGGGGTGTGGTGATCTATAAATATATCTGGGCTGTCCTATAAGTTAGTCGCGTGCTAAATCTGAACTCACCCCAAGGTAAAAGTCTGGAGGTTTTTCACTTCTGGATTGGAGCACTTTGCTTGCTCAAGAAAAAGTGATCTCAAAATACTAATAGGTATTACACCTTAGACCTTAGATTAGAATCAGTCTTGAGCAAAGATAATTTGTATTTTAGCCAGCCTAGTTAGCTTAGTTGGTAGTGCGTCTGCCTTGTAAGCGCTAGGCCGCGGGTTCGATTCCCGCCCGGGGCGGATTTCCAAGACGTTGGATAGAATGAGGTATAACTGCTGAGGTCTTATCGTCCCGAAAGCGAAGATTGAAAGAAGACAGGATAGGAGAAAACCATAAGCCGATCCGAGAACGAACCTTCTCTGTTTGAGGTAAAATTTGTCTCGGGTGGGAATCAAACTAGCGACCTAACGCTTACATAATTAAGAGGTTAATTACTGCACGATCCGAGTTTGCCACTCGCTGACATGATTTCAAAGACAGTATTTAATCTATTGCTTTCAATAAGTACTCATATCTTATCCTTATAGCTGTTTGATGTTAAGTTTATAGAGTTAGTTCATCCACATTCGGCGCCTTGCCCCCTCACGGAAAAGCCAATGTAATAATTTCTTCGAAAGAATTTTCCTCGTTTTGCGAAAGGTATGTCGTCCGTGCATGTGTATTCGGCTTACGTAAGCCGTGTCTGCGCTTATGTGACTGTGTCTGGGTTTAGACACGAATAATTCAAAGTAGAATGTAAGATGAGCAGAATAGGTGGAGAAAGAAGAGAAGAGAATGGAGGAGAAAGAAGAGGAAGGAGAGAAAGGACTTATGTATGAGAGGAGGACGAGAAGGAGGAAAATACCTACAAATATTCAAATTGATGGCAAAATAGGCATTTAATAGTAATGCTTTGGTATCCAAAAAGGTGTGAAAAGACTCTGCTTTACCACAAACACAAATAAATAATATTCAAAATCAAATATTTTGGTTTGATGATAAATTTAATTATGCATTTACCTACTTATCTATGATAGCAAAAGACAGATAAAACAATACTGAAGATTTTTCAGGTTTACATAAAAAAAAGGTTGGTACCTAAAACCCACCTTTTTTCTTCTTCTTTGGGAATCGAACCCAAGTTTATGGTAAGGTACATTCACCCATGGATTAATCGTGCCCAAGCATTTAAAAAGTTCTCCCAGGATCAAAAATTGTATGAACGCCGTGAAATATCAAGTAGTTATGCAATGTGCTATGCTTGCGTATATATTAGGGATTTGAAGAAGCAAGAAGCCTTTTTCTTCTAGCTAGACATCCTAGGATTTTTACTTTTTAAGTCTAGATTTCTCCACCACCAATTTCTTTTTAGAACAAGCTATTTCGGGTATATTCACTATAGAATTTCTTTAACCTTTTAAGTAATGTATAATTTCTTGATAACTTGATATTGAAAAGCTACATGCACAACAAGCAATTCAAAGAACCTGAAAAAATCTTTTGAAGGGATCAAAATAGAAAAACAAGAGTTATACTTCTAAATATAATTTTTTTATATTACTCTGAATGAAGATCAGTATATTTTTCAAATAAGTACAGTATAAAAAGTATAAAATCTAACATAGGTCAACAGTTTAGTAAAGGATTAATTGGGGAGTTCCACAGGGTTACGTTTGAGGACTAATTACCTAATATGTTTTCTTGTAACTATGGAATGGTTCCCAAAACTGAAAGAAATTTAGATTGAATGTAACGTTCTTGTATACTAACATGACTGTGTGTTTAACTGGCAACATGAAGCCTCTTACTGACCCATATTTTTCAAATTTGGCAAGAAAAATCTCTTCCAAGTAACAAAAAACAGACTAAAGACGATTCGTAAATTTCTGATTTGAATGTAAATTTCTAATTAGTAAACCTTATGACGGATATTCTGAGTACTCTAACATTTTGAATAGGAAGTGACGAAGGAGGACTATCAGGTCACTACAAGAAATGACTAATTTTTACGAAAATGAATCTTCCGGTCAACTATTATGCTATGAAATTTAACACCAAATCTTTCACAAAGAAATTGATGTAAACGTTGCAGGTAGTTTCCAATTATTAATTTTATTCTAGGTATTTTTAATTTATCTTCATTATTTAAAAACACACTCAACTAAAACGAGAAATGGTCAATGGTAACTAATAACCTACTTATGAATAATTTAGAAATATTTTACACGAATTCTTAGAATTAGAGAAGATACATTATTTTAGTTCCTTCAGACCCAATAAACATTCCCTGTTTCCATTTTTTTTTTCTGCTCTTAAAATCTCTTTTTATAAGTTTCCAAACTAATTTCATGGGTTTTCAATTCTTCCATAAAGTTCAGTGGGTCTGAAGGTATAATTATGGACAACACATTGTCCATAGGGAAGGTTTGGAATAGGATGAATTGGTTCTCTTTACTTTCCATTATTATTTTTACTTTTTTATAAAGGTATCTAAATTGGTACCTACTAATGCTGGATTAATGACATAGGTATTAATGACAGTGAGGCTGTAAAAACTCAAGATTTTTCTGGCAGTTGTCATGGAAAGCAAAGATGTTTTGACGGAAAAAAATCCATCACACAAGATTAAAAACTAGAACAACAATTATTATTGAAACTAAGAATTCACACGTTAAATATACGATGTTTCAAAAGAATAGACAAATATTGGTATTCCCCTCGTTGGAAAGTCAAATTGAAAGAACGACTCTATCTCTGCATTCTCTGCCAAGAATTCTAATTAATTTTCTGCAAGTTTTGAAGAAAAAAAAAAAATAAATACCTATAGTTTTTAATTTTAACCGAAAACCAAGAAGTGTCTATTCTGAGAAAACAAATACTTATCATAATTAATCCAATAATAATAAAGGCAAAAATAAACTACTTCACGTAATCATTCACTTCATGCCGATATTCCCTCAAATGAAAACGTCACAATTAGCCAATCTGGTCAATTCAGTTTCAAGAGATCATACCTATCTTATAGGTACTGATGTTTACATATTTGTTCTATTATATTTTTTTCTAGACTCAATAACTGTAAAGTTTTCTTTGTTCCACATTGACCAAAGGCTAAAGGAACGCAGGGCACACTGACACACAATGCTTAGTCTCACAAAATTTTTCATCAAATCTCTTCTTCACAAAGAAGATCATTCCACACAACAAAGGCTATCTACATTAGAATCGTTCCCAAGAAGAACGGCCTATGTGATTTTTGCTACTTTTCAGGAGAGACATTTTAATACAGTGATGTGGAAATTTATCCCAGAATCATGTTTTCTTACACATAGGCCCTTTTACATGAAACCTTTCACTTCTTACTGTACTTAGAGGGATATTATAAAGAAAAGTCTGTAAAGGATTCTGAATGTTAACAATGAACTTATTATTATTATTACTTTGCATGCAAAATTACAAGGACAGGACTTCTGAATTACTTAGTGAACTATTAGTATGCACTCATTGTTTAAATTTCAAAGTATCTCTGAAAGCAGGAAAGTACACTGTAATGTTACAAAACAAAATATTGGGTAATCGGTTGACTTCCTAATTAGACAGTCAAAAATCACGCTCAACAGGTGTATCGCACGGGTCACACGGAACTGAAAGGGGACACCCTGTCCTGAGGCAAAATCATTTCACATAGGCCGTTATTCTTCTGAAATTTTACTCAAATCTTCACGAAGTTGGTCGAAAAAAAAACGACTTCCGATTTTCTCCCCCCAAAACTGATTAGTGCATGGAAACAAGGAGATCACAGAGGCCCCAACTAAAAAATAAAAAAAAAATCGAAAATATATTTACCTGACTGTGATGATAGGGCACTCATTGCTGTTGTATTTCTTGATAAGGATCTCATCTCAGAGGGTTCATTACTTCTGACTGATGACGTCTGGAAATATACAGAGTGTTTCATAAAAAACAAGCCACTGGGCATATCTTAAGAATGGATGGGGGGGGGAAGGAGGGGGGCAGCTGCCGCCCCCCCCCCAAAAAAAATTCAAAAATAGTCTTACGAATTTCTCTATAGAATATCTTGTTTTAGAAGATGTCCACAACTAGTTCAGGTCTAACCCGTTCAATATTTGGGCACTCGCGAGTGAAGTCCAGACATGCCCTTGATGTACATATAGGAGGTTGGAGACCGGAGGAGCTTCTTCTGATTGGTTTGCTGTTTACACGTGGTTGGAGTACTAGGGCTACTGCTGGTATTAATAAACTTGAAATAGCCTGTGATATTGTCAAGCCGATGCTGGGACGAGCTGTTGGAGCTGGACTTGGAGTTCTCGTACGTATTGGAGCAAGTGCTGGAGTTACTGCTGCTAGATGAGCTAGAGCTGTATCTCTCATTAGCAGGTGAGGTGTTCCAGGTGTAATCTTCTCTGTTATGTCTCTCAGAGGATTGTCGTTCGTGCTTCTGATGCTTCTGGTAGATTTTCAGCTTGTTGATAAGTTCCCGGAACATTCGAACGCCTTTCATGTTGTTGTTATTGTAGTCGATGGTTTCCTCATCCATGTCGTCGAGATAGACTTTGGAATGGTCATACTCGTTGCTACCATCAGCAAGCGTCACCACAACGTGAATGTTGGACGTGGGAGTCATTTGCATTTAGTTGAATATCACTGTTAGGAAAATAAATAGATCACACACAGGTGATAAGATTAGAGTTTATGTTTAGAAATGAATTTCAAACAATAGCAGACCAACTAACTAGAGTTGACTTTATTGTTCACAATGTTTAACTTGTTGATATCAATATCTTTGGCACTCAAGTTAACAAAAATATAGCTCGTTTATAAGGCACAAATTTCCAATATAGAAAGTTGTTAAAGGTCGGTGATTCCAAAATGGTATATTTTTTACAAAATCAAGTTTATTTAGTTAGTTTTTAGAATTATTAATTAATATTATAATGTTCAAAAGTACACGCAAATAGAAATCACTTGGGATAAATTGTTTTTAATAAGAAAGAAGTTAAAATGCAGTTATTATCGAACGTATTTAAATATTTATTATTTTAAAAAGCACAATTTTCAAGCACAAAAATTATTTTCGATTAAAAATATTTTTAGGAACGCGAACTTTTATCCAGAACGTATAGACTTTCTCGTTAATGCAAAACGTAAAAAATCCAAGGAGCATGTTTTTTCAAACTGAAGCAAACTTTCAACCGCCTTTTCCTTTTATACCCCCAGTTTCCTTTGAATTTCCCCGAGGAGCGTGTCCTCACGTGGAGATTTCACGTTGTCCATTTCATGACGCTTCCTTTCAATGCGTTTTTTTCGGTTGGATTTAAAAGCATGTACTGTATCGTGCCGAAGGATGTTTTTCCTCGCAACCGTTTTAACTATTATATCACTACTTTTTCAGGTGTTCTCATTATTTAAGAGGCAAGTGCTCGTAAAGGTTTGTTTATGTAACTGCGGGATAGATAGGACTGTTCCCTTTTGTATACCCCATTCAACTGTGCTTTTGATTCGTTCCATTTTCCACTGTTAAAATGAAAGATTTCATACGACATTTACACTGTTCCTCTAGGTGGGACATTTTCACACATGTAGGTACATAGGTACACCAGAGTCCAGATAAAACAGAGTAAATTCACAATTCCCTTTCCTACTGTAAAAACCAAACCTTCTGGAAGAAAATTCTAGAATTCATCATGAATGAACCAGGTGACTGGGGTCACTCAATGACGTCATTAAGACACGTCTATCCCACGTGAAAACTGGGTCAAAGTGTCAAACTATAGGAAAAACCATTGATAATCGTCTCTTTTCCAGTCTTTCTCATAACAAACCTGAGGGAGGGATTTCCCTATGAATGAACAAGGGAAAATAGGTCACCAATGACGTCATCGGGACACGTGTATCCCACGTGAAAACTGGGTCAAAGTGTCAAACTGTAGGAAAAACCATTGATATGCCAAAATTTGTTTCAGTCTGCCTTGAGAGCGAGAATTTTTGTTCATAACCTGGTTTGTTTGCTATTGACCATTAGGAATTTTCACGGCAAAAACTGACCCTCTTTTGCTGCATCTCAGTGTACACAGTGACAATGGCCCCGTACATGTACTGCTCGCCTGACTTTGAAACCCTTACCCTTGACAAAGCTAAAAGTTGAGATAATTAGCCTAGGACTCTTAAGGATATATGAATGCTCCGAATGCCAGTTTCCAGATCATAGACACAGCCTATTAAGGTATTGTTTACTTGACATTACGCAGGGGGGACGTTCGCTACCAACAAAGTGATCTGAATGTTCTCTGGATGCCTGTGTCCTGTTCCAAGATTATATCATGTTTATCGATCCTAGGATTGGTTTGTAGATCGCCACTCGTCTCTATTTGATGTTTTCGTCTTCATCTCCGTGTAAGAGCTAGTCCCGAAGTACTTCAGAACTTGGTCGATGTAATTCAGTCGTGCCTCATCTCTGTGTTCCTTCTCGCTTCCCGTCTATGATGGAAACCATATATTCGTTATGCTGACAAGATTGTATGAACTAGTGAAAAGCACTGATGTAGGGCAGCCATCTTGTAAATAAAAGTATCCAAACTTATCTACCTCAAGTATTATTAGGTATTGTCACTTTTACAGTTGTAAGCTGGTAGGTATATGTCAGTCAAAGTTTGTTCAAAGGCAAAGGGTTCAACAATTGTAAAATTTGGATTGCCAGTTGCTTGATAGATCACTGGAGTTATACAAGAAGTTATTTGAAGAAAAAAGGGTATCGAAATTTAGATAGGAATGTGTCCAATCCTTGGTATTTCGCTGGAACGGATGCAAAACTGCGAAATTCAATCAACTTCTGTAAGAGTAGGAGTAGCTTATTAAGTAGCTGCCCCATATCAGATAGGCAAAATAATAGACAATGTAAATAGATAGAAGAACAATAGGTATTCGTGCTGTTCGTCAATTCCATTGTACGTGTTAACGCCCTCGGAGCAAAAGGCACTGATCTATGTGTCGTAGATCGAACGATGATGAATTATTTATTGAATGCGCGTAATTTGAAAGGTCGGATCTCGGCGGATAATTGTTATATCCATACAGGGTGAGCCAAGTTGTGTGGACAACACTATTAGAATGTCCTCAATAATTTCAGTATGGTGTTATGAACTGAGATTTTTCGTAGAAGCCTAACCTGTCCTTTAGGGCTGTTTTCCAAGTATGTTTGAAGGTGTGTGGTGGGCAATAACAGGCATGTAGAATCAGGTTGAATTTCCATCAAGCAACAGGCGGCATTTCAGGCTGCCTAATGCTTGTGATCTTTTTCCGCTAAACAAGTTCAAGCTTCTTGCTTGACAAGTCACCTGTGAAGCATACTTGAACGTGTGTGACGGGCATTAGCCACTGCACCACTAAGGTTGTTTAATTGGCTCGTCCTGAACCGCAGTCAACCATTGTGAGGACTTGTGCTTGTTCTTTGAAAGCAGAAGGAACCCTTTGAAGAACTGCCAGCTAGCTAGGCTGGTTAGGGTTAGCTCTTCTTCTCCCTGTTTATAGTACCACAGCTAGACACTAGTCTACTTTCTGTTTGTCTCTGTTCTCGGATTCTCTGATTCACCCTGTAGATCAGGAAGAACACATGTTGGATCACAATTAGACAACCTCACATCAAGGATGGTCAGATTATGTGTCTTTTGATCTATATAAAACCAGGCTGGATCAAGATCAAGATTAAAGCTTCACATTCCATCAACTGACACAGTTCTTCACTCAAAACCTTTTTCCAAACCAACTCTTAACATGTACGCCGCAACTGTAAGTACAAACCTTTTGTTTTCTTGTGTTCGTCAGTGAAATCGTGGTCGTTTTTGTTAGTTTTTCTTTGATTTTATCAAATAACAGTACCTACAAAATCTAGTGAAAAAGTGTTGTGTCCATCTTTTTAGTTGAAGAAGTGACCCGAACCAAATCTACTTGTTGAAAAAGTAGCCCAAATCAATAGAAAAAAATAAGTGATATAAGTGTTATTAAATCAAAGTCTGACTTTGTTCTAAAGAGCCCTAAATGTTGGGAATCTAGGAATGTTGGGAATCTAGGGATCTATTAGGATTATATTTAGGTGTGCCTTTAGTGATTTGACAAAGCACAGATCCCTATTTTCAAAATTTCAGCTAAATTAGGTACTCAGAAACCTCGACCTCACTTTCCGTTGTAAAACAAGAGACTCCAAATTTGGACATCATTACATCAATTCGGTGATGCTAATACGTAATTGCAAACAATTACCCCATAGTGATCGTAATAAAACTAATAATATACGAATAGTCCATTGAATAGCAATAGAATAAATTCCAACTGATATTCTGATAGACAATCGCAACCGCATGAACCGAATCACGTCAACGGTTGCATTCGGTGCAATACCAATCAACCGGTTGATTCAATGACTCATTTAGAAGTACGAATGACTTATGTTTGACTCATCCTTACTGATTTAGGATCGGAATTCCATCTATTCGCTGATAACTCAGATATGCCATATCATCCGCCTTATACGATTCGTACTAGCCATATACTACTCATACGAATTATGAACTGACAACGAACTGTTGTATAATAGGCAGGACGGCTTACAGGGGGTTAATCCAGTCGCATTTATCCTGTCCCTTTAGTGTTGTGTCTCCTTAAGAGGGCTCAAAACCAGCTGTTTTTAGTTAACTCCTCTTTAGAGAAGAGCCACAACATTGTGTTTTTTTGGTCACTAGGAAGCTATTCACTACGAAAACTATCTCTCTCTTTTTAAAGGAAAGTAAAATACGACTACCTAGTATTATTGTTATAAAAGATGTTGTAAGGAAGGGTCCCTTTTTGGACCAAGGCAATAGGACCAGGCCTGGTTAGCCTGAGAACGCCCCTCATAATAGATTCTCTTAAAGCGAAATTCCACTGAGGTATGTCCTGAAACATGCTTCAAAACCATCTCAATCGACGATCAAACGACGATGAGGCAACATGCTTCAAAGATTTTGCATTGAATTGATATTATGGTCTTAGAGCTTTGTTGCTTTGAAGCATGCCTCACTGTAACAGGCCATTGATAAACGTCTCTTTTCCACTATTTCACACGAAAAAATACTCGGGGAGGGAATTTCCTATGAATGAACGAGGGAAATAGGTCACCTCTGACGTCAATGGGACACGTGTACCCCACGTGAAAAGTGGGTCAATAGGAAAAGCCATTGATAAACGCCTCTTTCCCATGAAAAAATCCCCAGGGAGGGAAATCCATATGAATGAACGAGGGGAAATAGGTCGCTTCTGACGTCACTAATGCACGTGGAAATCCTTTGGCCACGTGGAAACTAGGTTAGGTTATCCCCAGGGTTAAAGGGGGAGAGGGAGAGAGGAGGAAGAGGAAGGAGGGGGAGGAGGAGGAGGATTAGGAGAATACGAGGGTGATAAAATGCCATAATTTGCTATTTTTCTTAATATCTTTTTTTTTTTTTTTTTTTTTTTTTAAAACCATTGATAAACGCCTCTTTCCCATGAAAAAATCCCCAGGGAGGGAATTCACCATGAAGGACGGAGGGAAAAAATCCCCAGGGAGGGAAATCCATATGAATGAACGAGGGGAAATAGGTCGCTTCTGACGTCACTAATGCACGTGGAAATCCTTTGGCCACGTGGAAACTAGGTTAGGTTATCCCCAGGGTTAAAGGGGGGAGAGGGAGAGAGAAGGAAGAGGAAGGAGGAGGAGGAGGAGGATTAGGAAAATACGAGGGTGATAAAATGCCATTTGCTATTTTTCTTAATATCTTTTTTTTTAAGAAAGAGGTTTGGGAACTGTAAGCGCTGAGGTCTTATCGTCCCGAAAGTGAAGAGAGAAGGAAGATGGGATAGGAGATAGCCAGTCGTTCCGAGGATGAACCTTATCTGTTTAGGCTTTAGGATAAAAACGTCTCCGGACGGGAATCGAACCAGCGGTCTAGCGCTTACAAGGCAGACGAGCTACCAGCCAAGATAACTAGGCTGGCAAGTGTCGGGGACTTTTCTGGATCACTAGTATAGACACTTGCAATGAAATTATCATCATTTACCATTTCGTGGAAATCACTGTCACCTTCTACAACAACTAGTATTGAATCGATCTACATTGGCACCATTGATAATGAAATAGTCATAACCCATATACCCACATCATGGCTTACGCACGTCCATCATACACTAAGGTGCAACGAAATCGCCTCTCTATTTTAAAAGTCAGAAGTGATAGCACATTGAAGAATGAATCAGTTTCAATTCCCAAGAGCAGAGTTGCGCGTGGTTAGTATTCGGATCAGAAACTACTTGGGCAATCGCTCAGTATGGCTTTTCCCGACCCCCCTCAGGCTGAGTGACAAGCTAAACACCTTTTGACAACAGAAGGCGCGTAGCTTGTCTCCGAATGGAGAGTAAAAACCTTACAAGCTATAATCATACCCCACTTGGGTCTGTTGATGTACAAATGCCGAATGATTCCGATTCTTATCGAACGAAACCGAGCAAGTAAAGACGCATAGCTTTCAGCAGAACTCAAACATGATGTACCTATTTTGAGTCATGCTTATGAACAACATACTGGCTTCCAAGCTGCACTGAAGCATCAATTCCAAACATCTGATTGCCAAAATTGTAAGTGGGGGATAGATTGCCCATATAGGGGTAACTTTTCCCATCATTGAATATAAAATGTGGCGCCATCTCACGAATTTATAGCCAGTCGTTCCGAGGATGAACCTTTCTGTTTAGGCTTTAGGATAAAAACCTCTCCGGACGGGAATCGAACCAGCGGTCTAGCGCTTACAGGGCAGACGAGCTACAAGCCAAGATAACTAGGCTGGCAAGTGTCGGGGACTTTTCTGAATCACTAGTATAGACACTTGCAACGAAATTATCATCATTTACCATTTCGTGGAAATCACTGTCACCTTCTACAACAACTAGTATAGAATCGATCTACATTGGCACCATTGATAATGGAATGGTCATAACCCATATACCCACATCATGGCTTACGCACGTCCATCATACACTAAGGTGCAACGAAATCGCCTCTCTATTTTAAAAGTCAGAAGTGATAGCACATTGAAGAATGAATCAGTTTCAATTCCCAAGAGCAGAGTTGCGCGTGGTTAGTATTCGGATCAGTAACTACTTGGGCAATCGCTCAGTATGGCTTTTCCCGACCCCCCTCAGGCTGAGTGACAAGCTAAACAAATTTGACAACAGGAGGCGGGTAGCTTGCCACCGAATGGAGAGTAATACAAGCTATAATCATACCCCACTTGGGTCTGTCGATGTACAAATGCCGAATGATCCCGATTGTTGCCGAACGAAACCGAGCAAGTAAAGACGCATAGCTTTCAGCAGAACTCAAACATGATGTACTCGGACCTATTTTGAGTCATGCTTATGAACAACATACTGGCTCCCAAGCTGCACTGAAGCAATTCCAAACATCTGATTGCCAAAATTTGTTTCAGTCTGACTTGAGAGCGAGAATTTTTGTTCATAACCTGGGTTGTTTGCTATTGACCATTAGGAATTTTCACGGCAAAAACTGACCCTCTTCTGCTGCATCTCAGTGTACACAGTGACAATGGCCCCGTACATGTACTGCTCGCCTGACTTTGAAACCCTTACCCTTGACAAAGCTAAAAACCATTGATAATCGTCTCTTTTCCAGTATTTCACACGAAAAAATACTCAGGGAGGGAATTTCCTATGAATGAACGGAGGGAATTAGGTCACCTCTGACGTCAATGGGACACGTGTATTCCACGTGAAAACTGGGTCAATAGGAAAAGCCATTGATAAACGCCTCTTTCCCATGAAAAAATCCCCAGGGAGGGAATTCACCATGAAGGACGGAGGGAAAAAATCCCCAGGGAGGGAAATCCATATGAATGAACGAGGGGAAATAGGTCGCTTCTGACGTCACTAATGCACGTGGAAATCCTTTGGCCACGTGGAAACTAGGTTAGGTTATCCCCAGGGTTAAAGGGGGGAGAGGGAGAGAGAAGGAAGAGGAAGGAGGAGGAGGAGGAGGATTAGGAAAATACGAGGGTGATAAAATGCCATTTGCTATTTTTCTTAATATCTTTTTTTTTAAGAAAGAGGTTTGGGAACTGTAAGCGCTGAGGTCTTATCGTCCCGAAAGTGAAGAGAGAAGGAAGATGGGATAGGAGATAGCCAGTCGTTCCGAGGATGAACCTTATCTGTTTAGGCTTTAGGATAAAAACGTCTCCGGACGGGAATCGAACCAGCGGTCTAGCGCTTACAAGGCAGACGAGCTACCAGCCAAGATAACTAGGCTGGCAAGTGTCGGGGACTTTTCTGGATCACTAGTATAGACACTTGCAATGAAATTATCATCATTTACCATTTCGTGGAAATCACTGTCACCTTCTACAACAACTAGTATTGAATCGATCTACATTGGCACCATTGATAATGAAATAGTCATAACCCATATACCCACATCATGGCTTACGCACGTCCATCATACACTAAGGTGCAACGAAATCGCCTCTCTATTTTAAAAGTCAGTCTGCTCTTAAAATCTCTTTTTATAAGTTTCCAAACTAATTTCATGGGTTTTCAATTCTTCCATAAAGTTCAGTGGGTCTGAAGGTATAATTATGGACAACACATTGTCCATAGGGAAGGTTTGGAATAGGATGAATTGGTTCTCTTTACTTTCCATTATTATTTTTACTTTTTTATAAAGGTATCTAAATTGGTACCTACTAATGCTGGATTAATGACATAGGTATTAATGACAGTGAGGCTGTAAAAACTCAAGATTTTTCTGGCAGTTGTCATGGAAAGCAAAGATGTTTTGACGGAAAAAAATCCATCACACAAGATTAAAAACTAGAACAACAATTATTATTGAAACTAAGAATTCACACGTTAAATATACGATGTTTCAAAAGAATAGACAAATATTGGTATTCCCCTCGTTGGAAAGTCAAATTGAAAGAACGACTCTATCTCTGCATTCTCTGCCAAGAATTCTAATTAATTTTCTGCAAGTTTTGAAGAAAAAAAAATAATAAATACCTATAGTTTTTAATTTTAACCGAAAACCAAGAAGTGTCTATTCTGAGAAAACAAATACTTATCATAATTAATCCAATAATAATAAAGGCAAAAATAAACTACTTCACGTAATCATTCACTTCATGCCGATATTCCCTCAAATGAAAACGTCACAATTAGCCAATCTGGTCAATTCAGTTTCAAGAGATCATACCTATCTTATAGGTACTGATGTTTACATATTTGTTCTATTATATTTTTTTCTAGACTCAATAACTGTAAAGTTTTCTTTGTTCCACATTGACCAAAGGCTAAAGGAACGCAGGGCACACTGACACACAATGCTTAGTCTCACAAAATTTTTCATCAAATCTCTTCTTCACAAAGAAGATCATTCCACACAACAAAGGCTATCTACATTAGAATCGTTCCCAAGAAGAACGGCCTATGTGATTTTTGCTACTTTTCAGGAGAGACATTTTAATACAGTGATGTGGAAATTTATCCCACTGTAACAGCGCCTTTACGACCAATAGATCACTAAGCCCCCTAGTGACAATGGACTGCTTCCAGTGACCTATATGTCCATACGTCACGTACTTTGAGGTGATTACTGACTACCAAGTTGGTAATCTTCATTGTCTTCTTGATCAAGATGGCCTTGTCATCGGAACCCATTGTTAATCCAAATCGAGACTGATGACTGATTGTTGATCTTAATTGAATGTGTAGGTGGGCTGCATGATTGCAATTTGGTTGCTACCCAAATTACGAATTCCTCACAGTAGTTTCATTTGAATTTGGGTTTAAGCTGTTGAAATAAACAACAAAATATCCTGTACTTCTTTACCAGTCTAAATAAGGCTCGACACTCTCGACAGTATAATTTTGAGGTAGCTATTATCTAGGTTTAATTGCAAGATTTGGATGATTAGATTCTAACTTTGGACAGTCCGTCAATAAATTTTATTGATTGTTTCTCTTTACGAGATAACTTAGATATTGATAGAATCAACTTTCAGACCTTCATAAAGACACCGAGTCTTCAATCAAGCATTTTATACATACCTATCTGCCCAATTCAGTGTTTCGATATGGACAAGAATATGAGAATCTCAAAATGTTTTAAAGTCTCTCCTTCTACTCCAATCTCTCTCTCTCTAATATTAATCTTTTCAAGTTAGAGTAGTATGCTGTGTCATCTGGCAACCCAGACTCTGGGCAGCTCATCAATAAATTGTTATTGATTGTTTCTCTCTTCTCCTTTCTGCTTCACCAGATCTTCGCCCTCTGCCTGGCCGCCGTCTCCGCCGCCCCCTACGCTCCCGTAGTCGTGTCCGCCCCTGTCGTGCCCGTCGTCAAGTACTCCGCCCCTGTAGTTTCCTCCCACTCCTCCACTGTCGTTCAACACCACGCTCCGGCCCCAGTCGTTCATGCCCCGGCCCCAGTCGTTCACGCCCCTGTCGTCAAATACGTCGCGCCAGCCCCAGTTGTGCCAGTGGTCAAGACCTACGTCGCCCCAGCCCCAGTTGTCTCCTACTCCTCTTCCTCCCAGTCCCTCTACAAGGCCCCCAAGGCGAACCTCGTCTACGCCCCTGCTCCAGTGGTCCCCTATGTGCCCGTGGTGAAACCCGTGGCGTACTACCACTAGATTCTGCCCCTTTGAGACGCTGAAACTTTCTGGAGAGAATAGGGCCTGCAGGTCTGGACTGGGAAGTTCCATCTTTGCAGACTCAAATAATGGCTTTGAGCTGTTCGGATAGGACTTGTTCGCCTGACCAGTTGAAACAAGATCTTCTAAGCACCACTGCTTCAAAAGGGAGATTCTTTCTCTGACTTTGTACAGCTTGAAAAAGTTGAAGAAAGTCGAAAAAAATCCCTCTCTAAAAGGGGAACATTGGAGGGATTGATTTCACAAGAGGGAGACCTCAGGGATCTAATCTTTGTCCAATTCTCTCCCTAACCTTTTCCCTCCAGTTGTTCCAGCACGAGACCTAACATGAATAGTAGTGACGGGTGTGATCCATTGTCTTAAATCGATAGATCGATAACTCAAATCGATCATAGCCTTCACTATTACCTTGATCTCTTCGAATTTGTCTTCTCCATTATCTTCTTGCTTAATCCTCATTTCTTTCACACTCTTGCCAAATCTTTTCTTAAACTTATTTCTCTTCTACTCATTTTCTTGCCAAATCTTTCTTATCCTGATTTCCCCGTTTTCTTTCTCATGCCTCTTGTTTTTCTCCACGACTAAGTCATTATTTATTGCCTCGATTGTTGAATTTTCAATTTTAAATACAAAAACTATAAAAAAAAACATGTCTATTTTCTTTTGATCCCTCGTGTCCTAAACTTCAAATTATACAGGTGAACTGGTGAACATTTTTTTAGCGTGCTCATGACACCAGTACAATATGTCAAAGTAGGTTACATACACGTACATATTTATGTACTAGCCTACTAGCCTAGCTGACGATGACGCTGACCTTAGTTATAGGTTGGAGGGTAGCGCGTCTGAATTGGAAAAGCTAGGTCGCGGGTTCGATTCCCGCCCGGGAAGAACGTTAAAACGGCTGGCTTTCTTATATCCTGTCTTTACTCTTCGCTTTGGGAACGATATTGAGATCTTTGTAGTTCGTATAAGCTCAACTCGACCTTTAGGGCTGTTACAATTCAATCTTTGTACCATTTCACAATGTGTACCCTCTTTATACCAGTTCACCGAAGTTAATCAACGTTGCGCATGGTTGGTATCCGGATGGTGGTCGCCTTCTACACGAATAGCTCCCTTACTTCCCTCATTCAATTATTCAATTTATTACATACGAACAAAAATGAACGTTTGGTATCACATGGTTCGGAAACCTCAGGAAAAATCCTTGGAGAGAAAAGCATGCAATCATTTCATAAGCCAAACATGAGTCTGTTTGAAATTCACGTGTTCCACCATTGTTGTTTGATACAATAGCTGATATTTTACGGCGCAAAATATTGATATGTTTCATGTGAACATTGCGAACCTTTTGTGTTCCTCAGTGGTGCAGTTGTTAACGCGTTGGACTTTGAATCTGGAGGTTGGTGGTTTGAGTCCAAGTTAAGTCATAAAATTTATCGTAGGCTTGCCAAACGTCCCGAATTGGCCGGGACAGTCCCGAATTTCAGGGGGTGTCCCGGCGTCCCGTTCAGTTTTTCATTTTGGGGCGTTTTGTCCCGAATTTCCGTTTCTGTCCCAGAAAAAATTCGGGACGCGTTTTTTAACTTTAAAATTAGGTACCTACCTCTATAAATCAGAATTTGTTCTTAACTTGTCTTGTTTAAATTTGTCATGCTTTCATCAGTTTGCTCTTCCACTTCTTTGCTAAACCTTTATAAACGAGAAAATGTTGTATTAAACAGCCTTAAACGAAAAAATGAGCTGGTCCCTTGGATTCGCGGATTTCGCGATTATGTTCGCGGATTTCGCGATTATGGTCGCGGATTTGGCGATTATCCTGTTTTTATAATAGTAGTTACCTATCACCCTATCGTACCTATGTACATATCGTACTATGTGATTCGCGATTATGTTCGCGGATTTGGTGATTATGTTCGCGGATTTGGCGATTATGTTCGCGGATTTCGGGATTTTGTTCGCGGATTTGGCGATTATGGTCGCGGATTTGGCGATTTTTTTCGCGGATTTTGCGATTATGTTCGCGGATTTCGCGATTATGTTTGCGGATTTGGTGATTTTGTTCGCGGATTTCGCGATTATGTTCGCGGATTTGGTGATTTTTTTCGCGGATTTCGCGATTATGTTCGCGGATTTGGTGATTTTTTTCGCGGATTTCGCGATTATGTTCGCGGATTTGGTGATTTTTTTCGCGGATTTCGCGATTATGTTCGCGGATTTGGTGATTTTTTTCGCGGATTTCGCGATTATGTTCGCGGATTTGGTGATTTTTTTCGCGGATTTCGCGATTATGTTCGCGGATTTGGTGATTTTTTTCGCGGATTTCGCGATTATGTTCGCGGATTTGGTGATTTTTTTCGCGGATTTCGCGATTATGTTCGCGGATTTCGTGATTATGTTCGCGGATTTGGCGATTTTGTTCGCGGATTTGGCGATTATGTTCGCGGATTTCGCGATTTTGTTCGCGGATTTGGCGATTTTGTTCGCGGATTTGGCGATTTTGTTCGCGGATTTGGCGATTTTGTTCGCGGATTTGGCGATTTTGTTCGCGGATTTGGCGATTTTGTTCGCGGATTTGGCGATTTTGTTCGCGGATTTGGCGATTTTGTTCGCGGATTTGGCGATTTTGTTCGCGGATTTGGCGATTTTGTTCGCGGATTTGGCGATTTTGTTCGCGGATTTGGCGATTTTGTTCGCGGATTTGGCGATTTTGTTCGCGGATTTGGCGATTTTGGTCGCGGATTTGGCGATTTTGTTCGCGGATTTTGCGATTATGTTCGCGGATTTGGCAATTATGTTCACGGATTCGCGTCCCGAATCGACATTTTGGATATTTGGCAAGCCTAGTTAAGCTCAAGGTAATATTACACCAAGCGCGCATTATTTGCAAACAAACTACCACATTTTTGACATGGCCCAATAATTGGTACCCTTGCCGTATCACATTCGGTATACATCGTTTAGATTTCGGACGAACAATAGAAAAAAGATGTACGAAGAAAAAAATCCCTCTTTTTCGTTTTCCATCCCTAGGGAAAAGCAGGAGCTTTGGAGAGGGGAAAAACAAAGCTAGGCGTAATAATTGGGGATCGATATTTGTGACTAGCATTTAAATATGCTTAACATAATTAAAAATTCCTTCCTTCCTTTTGTCTTCCTCTCTGTTTCTATTTACTTTTTCCTCACCCTGTAAGCGAGGGGGAAAAGAAGGGAGAAGGTAAGTGATATTCCGGGATGAATCAAGAGACCTAGAGGTCCGTTCCCACTTGTCGTTCGGGAAAAAATCGTGTCGTGTGAACTCTCTCATAAATTACATACCTATATGTGATAGTTGGAAATGCATTACATTACATTGACGGGGGGTCTTTTCTGACGAAATTCCTTTATGCGGAGTCTAGTATGTGGGACTTATGTGATAGTTGGAAATGCATTACATTACATTGACGGGGGGTCTTTTCTGACGAAATTCCTTTATGCGGAGTCTAGTATGTGGGACTATTGTACCCAAGGGGGAAATGCAACAGCGGAGGTCCTATAGTCCCGAAATCGCCTCAAAGTACGTGACATATGGACATATTGGACATATAGGTCACTGGAAGCAGTCCATTGTCACTATGGGGCTTAGTGATCTATTGGTCGTAAAGGCGCTCTAAGACCATAATATCAATCCAAAATCCAATGCAAAATCTTTGAAGCATGTTGCCTCATGTTGACCGTCGAAGAGAGAAGGCGGACAGGATAGAGGAAAGCCAGCCGTTCCGAGAACAGTTCGGAACCGCTTTCGCATTACCCACTTTAATCAATGCACATTCTACATCCCAGCCTGTTCTCGTACGGAAAAGGTTGGTCAGAAAATTCCGGTCCGGGATGCGAACCCAGTACTCAACTTGAGGAATTTAGGGATTCTTCGTTTTGCGTGCTTTCTATTTTTACTGAAAGTCACAAGTTGAGAGTGTGTGTAATATAGATACCTACTTACCTACACAGTAAAAATAAATATGTTACGACAGATAATTTAATAACAATAATATTGAGATTTTTTCTTGTCTGTCCTTGCTCTCTCTCTCTCTCTCTCTCTCTCTCTCTCTCTCTCTCTCTCTCTTCCTCTTGATTTGATTGATAGAGGGAACTGTAACAACGGAGGTCCTATCGTCCCGAAAAAGAAGAGAGAGGGAGGATAGGATAGGAGATAGCCAGCCGTTCCGAGAACGAACCATGTCTGTTTAGGATAAAGCTAGTCATGGAATAGAACCCGCAACCTAGCGCTTAATAAAACACTTCGCTATAGTTTTTTTTATTGTTATTACACTTTATTTTTATAAAAACAAAATAATATTGTACAAAACATACTATTTACATGGCTATAAAAATTGAACTAAGGAAGGAATTTTCTCTAGAGGAAAAGTGGGAAAAAAGAGAGAGATTTTCAATACCTATATAAAAGAGACTTTTTTAAGTGGCGAGACATTATTTCTCGTCTAATCTCCCGGAAAAAATACGGGACAAGACAGGACTCTTCGTATGGTCTCGTTTTGCGTGAATCTCACTTCAAGCTGACGACTGACGATCGTTTAGACATGAGGATGTGAAATGATGAGAGCAGCGATGGAAAACCATGTAGAATCACCAAAGAGAAACAATCCTGATTCCATCCCGATTTTGCTTTTAGAATTTTCAGAGCGTCTCATGACCCAATCCTGTTTGCTTTGGAACAATCGTCAATGATCAGCTTAATCTTAACAGGGGAAATAATACTTGCGTTCACAGTAACCTATCAGGAATTGGCTGAACGGCCTCTTATTTGTTTTCTTTGTTGGTGCCGAATTTCATTCAATCCATCGGACTGCGAACGTAGCCCTTGCTATGTTTTCAATAACTATCCTAAAATCCTAGACAGATGAGAAGAAAATGGTTGTCTAGATTCTAGAAGAAAGATCACAGAGAAGTCAAAGGCAGAAAAAAAACTAAAGTCTAAAAAAATAAAATTGAGCTAACTTTCGATAGTGTGCGCACTGAAAAAGACCCTATAAGCATTCTTTGGTTAGCGCGCGGTAACCTTTCAAACCGCGTGGCGGCGCTTGCGTCTTTCAACCTTACGCTCAACATATAGACGCGGCAGCTCGATACGGGTAAGGCGTATGGACATGAGGGTGAATGGATCCGCCGGCGTACGACACGCCACTAGCGTGAATATGAGGAACTACGGAGCTTGAATGAACGTGCGACACTACCGCTCTTTGTTGAGTAACGTGTGTATGAGGTACTGCGCTGTGAACATGCGGTACTACTGCGCTTTGTTGGGCTATATAAGCGTGAGGTACGGCGCTATGGACATGCGGAAGTACTGCGCTCTGTTGGGCTATATGTGCGTGAGGTATCGCACTGTGAACATGTGGTACTACTGCGCTTTGCTCGGCAATATGTGCGTGAGGTACGGCGCTGTGAAGATGCGGAACTACCGCGCTCTGTTGAGCAATATGGACATGAGGCAGTGCGGTCTGTTGAGCGTAAGGCACCAGCGCACCCTGTTGGGCGTACTGCGGAATCACTGGGTACGGTCGAAGCGGATAGACGGGCACGGTGGCAAGGTGTTTGCGGAACCAGCTGACGGAGTAACCATGCGGCGGTGCGTTTTGCGGAATGACCGTTACGTACTTGTACGTTGGGACAGCCGGGACTGCTGGCACAGCTGGGACAGCCGGGACTGCAGGTACCGCAGGTACAGCTGCAGCTACCGGCACGCGAGCGACCGGCGTATACGGGTAGGTTGCCCACGGGAGATGCCCGCCTTGGGAGTAGTAGGTGGGGGCGAAGTAGGACGGATAAGAGGGGGCGTAGTAGGAGGGGTAGTAGGTGCTGGGAGAGTGGTAGAGACTGGCGGAGATGGAGGAGAGGCAGGAGGCGAAGAGGGTGGCGCAGGCCAGAAGGTGGTGTGTCTGAAACAGAAAGAAGGGGTGGTTAAAGTCTATCGTTGGAGGGTGAAACTCTATCCTTTTCAGTGACTTAGGTCGTGGTTGTGTACCGGGTTGGGTTTAGCTCGGACTAGTGGAGACAGGACATTGTTTCTAGAGTTTGGTATGGGAGTGGTAACTTAAAAACAAGGTTAGTTCACGAACCTTACCTAACCCAACTCGGTACATAACCACAACCTAAAATCTTAGGCCAGCCATTCACCATCAGGTAGACCTGACGACAGCTACACCTGATTAGATCTACCTGATAGTGGGTGGCTAGCTTCAGCAGTCAATGCAGTCATACAGTGACGTTAAGGCTCATTAGAAGAGTTGGAAGCTTAAAAGACGTTCATGATCAATAACCCGATTTTCATTGAGTTTGAACTTCGTTGTTTTCCTTTGTTTTGAACTTGTCTTGTATTTTTAATTTTCTTTTTTTAACAACTTAAGTTTTTTCAAAACTGATCACAGTTTCTAAAAGTCAACAAAATTACCTTTCTTTTGATACCTCTCAAGAATCAAACATGTCTTCGGGAAAAATAGAAAAATCAAAAACAGAAATATTCTTGCCCCGAATTTGTTGCTCTCAAATCGCTTAACATTTTGTTCTCTATTGTTGGTAAACTCCAAAGTCTAGTATTATGTAGAAAATACTTAAGGTACTACCTACCTTTTCTACGGTGCGGTGATGGCATGTCCGAAAAAAATTGGCAAACTCGTAAGTAGGTATAGGTACAATTGTACGTATTATAGTCTTCGTAATTTTGAAGAGGTTTGATAGATTGGACTGTAACTGCTCAGGTCTTATCGTCCCTAAAGCGAATAAAGACAGGAACCTCAATTTTTCCCAAATCCGCTTCGGGCGGGAATTGAACCCGCGACCTAGCGCTTACAACTTGCAAGTAAAAAAGAGGGAAAGATCGTCCTTAGTGTAAAGTTGATTTTTTTCTGGTCAGTTCAATATTAATGTAACGATATTGATTCCGCTCTTTTTTTTTTTTTTTTTTTTTTTTTTTTTTTATAGAGAGGACTAAAAAAAAAGCTAATTAAAAATACGAGTACTTGGAATGAAACTCCATTTTATTGTTAATATAGGACGGGCGGTGCGGCGCTTCAAACTATAGGCATTCACGCATCTCCCGGACAAGACATACGTGCGTACAGGCCATGGGCTAAAAAATCACTTTTATGGACTCAAGGGACCCTGAAACGGATATTTCCGCCAATTTCCCAATTTTTAAAATTCGGCCGATTAGGTACAATACGTACTTTCTCATTGCATAATACCTATAGCTTCGCTAATCGCTATAGGTACATACTTATTGAGATAGAAAGTTTTAATTTTTGTGAGAGGGTTGAAGTCCAGTTTTATTGGAGTTGCCCCGGGCCCCGATCAGCTATGAATGTCCCTGTATGTCATATAACTATCGTTACTTAGTCCGATTGCCATACAGTGATATTTTATCAAATATGGCTTTAATGGGCTCGATAACTCGATATAATTTTAATTGTAATTTTATTAATTTAGTTGGAGGTAAAGTAATTATTGAGGTAGGCAAGATATTCTGAGGAGCAGAAGGTCGTAAATAATGGTGTGGACATTACAGGGTATACGAATATGTGATCTATGATGATTCTTATCTTTTTTTTTATCTTATCTCTATATTAACCTGTGGTGTGATTATTTTCAAAACCAGCTTTAAAATATTGTACCTCTACTACGCTTTCGCATACTTCAAGGTACATTATTCTACATCCTATCAAATGGAATAGAATAGAGAGATTAGAATATACCTTGTTTATCTTGCCCGAATGAGACTAAAAAGCCTCTTTACCCCAGCAGTCTAAACAAGGTCTCGTATATTTTATAGATTTAAGAACATAGTAGGTACATTAGGTATGATCAGAATATACTAGAAATGTTAAAAAAAATCGCCCTGGCCGGAATTCGAACCCAGCACCTCCAGGTTGAGCGTCAGTGACCACTCGGGCACAAGTGGTAGCATAAATTCCCATAGTGTGAACTGAGAGTACCTAGAATACCAACCTATGTAAATGATGTAAATCATAATATTTAATCTCAGCTAATTAGAAGTTACCACCGAGTAAGGTAATGTGATTCGCCTCCGTTATAAGGGTAATTATCTCAGTAAATAATAATTAATATGGGTAATTAATTATCTTGTGAATCTAATAATATATTCGTTTTTATACTGGGTGGGATGTTATCTCGTTTTTTTTTTTTGTGTGTGATTTGATAGACGGAACTGTAACTCCTAAGGTTTATTGTACCGAAACCGAAGAGCAAAGGAAGACAGGATAGTGTGTGATTTGATAGACGGAACTGTAACTCCTAAGGTTTATTGTACCGAAACCGAAGAGCAAAGGAAGACAGGATAGGAGAAAGCCAGAAATTTCGAGAACAATATGTATAAGGGGTGATTCGGGTAAACGGTAAAAGAAGGTTAATGTGAAATTGAAATGTGTTTTTGACATCTCCACTAATATGTGATTTTGGCATCTCCACTACCATTGTATTGTGCAATAGTACAAATAGGTAGGTAATGTATTGTGATTTTGACATCTCCACTAATATCTGATCCATTGTATGTATCATTGGTATTGTGTAATATTCTAATGTGTGATTTTGACATCTCCACTAAAATGATGAATTGATGATTATATCACCTGGTCCCTTTCACAGTTTTCACTGGTATTTAACTAGGTAAGACAGCCTATTTGTTGATTGAAAAGAGAAGTACCTAGTGAGTCAAAAACACATTATTTTGAAAATCGATACTGTCAATTATTTTTGGGAGCCATCGATTAATTTCCAGAATCGATTACCTACCGATTATGTGACCCGGCATACAAGGTTACAAGGGAAGTATTCAATTATGACTTACTTGGAAGATCATGGTGTCTTTTGCAGAACTTTGCTATCAAATGTCCAGGGGAGTGATCACTCTCACCAATCCAGTGAGTGCACTCAGAAGATTCAAAGTAGGGTAGTTACTGTGGGCAGTCTTATCCAAAGTACTTAACACTGAAAACACTTATTTTACCACTTGAAAATTATCGAGAAAAATAACCTTGAAAATACAATGGATCAGTAATGGACACAAAGAACTACCTTTCTAAAAGTTAAAAACCTTTTGGTCGCTAAAACACTTAAAGGTTGTACACCTACAAAACAATTTGACTTTGTAGTTTGTCCACTAAATTTCGACTTAACCGCTATCACTTTCCGTCCAATTCTTCTTCTCAAAACGCCAATTTTTCGAATGCACAATTTAACCACGTCGATCATTCCAGAGTTGACAAACGAGTGATCCCTCTGGCTGACGAAGTTTGAAAATATATATCGATAAAATTTGGACATCTAGATCGGCGTATGATTTGGGAATATTAATTTCAGATTATTTAAAGGTTACACCTACAAAATAATTTGACTTTGTAGTTTGTCCACTAAATTTCGACTTAACCGCTATCACTTTCCGTCCAATTCTTCTTCTCAAAACGCCAATTTTTCGAATGCACAATTTAACCACGTCGATCATTCCAGAGTTGACAAACGAGTGATCCCTCTGGCTGACGAAGTTTGAAAATATATATCGATAAAATTTGGACATCTAGATCGGCGTATGATTTGGGAATATTAATTTCAGATTATATAAGTGCTCCCGATTCCTAATTGTTTGCACTTTGTGGAACAATGGCCCGAAGAGTCCAGTGTCACCTAGATAGGATAGTCAGGCATGGATAGACTATTGGTAGTTCAGTAAATTGTTGAATTCATTCAAAAAAGGGCACCATGAAATCTGTCAGACGATCTGAGCCTGAGTGGAGGACACTAGAAGATTAAAACTCTCAGTTTGGGAGATCTTAGATAGGATCCAGTCTGGGAGATCCATCACCTCTCTCGATACTTAATTACTTACCATGTATTGTAATAGTAGTGATGTTCGATCTCGAGCAAAAGATCGATCTTTTGAATCGATTCGAATCGAAAGGCTAAAAATCGATCCATCAGATCGATCTCACCTAAAGAATCGATCTCAAGAAAATCGATCTTCGATCTTTCACCCACTTGTGTTTTGTGACTTTTGTGTGAAAAACTCGTAAATTCGCTTTTTTGGCGGGGGATTTTTTTTATTGGATTTTTTTATCCCTCTTAAGTAAAAAAAAAAAGATCGAAAACTCGATCTCTCTTCAAATTTCGATTAATCGATCTCGATTCAAGGGCAAAAGATCGATTCAAAAACCGGAGATCGATCCCCATCTCTATGTAATAGTATGTACAATTGTACACGTAGGTACTTCAATTTAAAACTCTTTTTTTATTGGAGAAGAATGAATAAGCTCCCTCCGAACAGCGATAACATAATGGTTATGGTTATGGTATTTAATGTCCATCTTAGTTCCCTTTCTTTTCAAATTTGGTAGGAATAGGTGAAATGGTGTAAATTCGCTTTTTTGGCGGGGGATTTTTTTTATTGGATTTTTTTATCCCTCTTAAGTAAAAAAAAAAAGATCGAAAACTCGATCTCTCTTCAAATTTCGATTAATCGATCTCGATTCAAGGGCAAAAGATCGATTCAAAAACCGGATCGAAAACTCGATCTCTCTTCAAATTTCGATTAATCGATCTCGATTCAAGGGCAAAAGATCGATTCAAAAACCGGAGATCGATCCCCATCTCTATGTAATAGTATGTACAATTGTACACGTAGGTAGGTACTTCAATTTAAAACTCTTTTTTTCTTGGAGAAGAATGAATAAGCTCCCTCCGAACAGCGATAACATAATGGTTATGGACGTTATGGTATTTAATGTCCATCTTAGTTCCCTTTCTTTTCAAATTTGGTAGGAATAGGTGAAATGGTAATTTTATCATTGAATGAAAAGGTAATTTTATCATCCTTCAAAAAGAAGATAATAACATTTTGTATGGGGTAGGCTCATTATAGGTATTTTCCTTAAACCATTTTGCTCAAAGATGATCACGCACAGATTTTTAGATTGAATAGGTATGTAGTTGTTTGAATTACCGGTGGGTACACACTTAGGTATATTCATTCAGAATTTTCATTCAATATCATGGACTATCCTTATCATATACATTTACAATTTTATTACAATAAATTGAGTATTAGGTACTTAACTATAAGAGTATAATAAAGGTCTCCGATTTGTGGGACTAGAGGCTAAAATAGACTTTTCATTTCAGTTTCATCCTTACAAGATAACGTCGAATAGAATAGAATAGAATATACTCTGAACAAGGTCTCGAGTATTTTATGAGTTTAACAGCATAATACATAGACGTAGGTGAATTCGGACAAGATAACATTTCTAATCCACGCCTGAAATGGACAATGGCAGTGAGGGATACCCGGATACATTGACACCAAACTGATGATGTCTCAATACAGGACACTAAGGAGCTAGAAGACAATGTGTTGCAGATGAACTCATCAGTCTGCTAACTATAGACCGGCTCGATTGTAGAGGGTAGATATACCTAGTTAAGAGAGGACAAAAGCTCAGACTCAGATTTTTAATCGATTTTTTTCGGACTTCGAAAAAAAATCGACTAAGAATACTAAGATCTCGAGATTGAAATTGAGAGGAGTGTCTAAAAAAGTAGCTCGTCGGATATTATAAGGAAATTGTTAACAATAATATTCATAGTAGTAATAGTAATACTAATACTAAGTAGATAGGTGCCTACTTTTAACAATGAATACAATGATATTGGTAGCCATAATATTACTCTAATCATAACAACCTAATAACCATAAAGAATAAATATAATCTATCTAGAGGTATTTGTGTTTTGAAGATCAAGGTCTCCCAGGATATCGGCTTTTAGAATAGAACGGAATATACCTACCGTGTTTATACTGCAAGAATGAGAATGAGTAGTCCCTTTACTCCCGCAGTCTAAACAAGGTTTTATGTATTTGGTACAGATTTGTAGGGGCTTACCTACCCATCCTTTAGGGCTGTCTAGCCCCTACACCTAAGCCTGAGATTGGCCTTTTTGTGTATGGGGTTAATCTGGAAGGAGAACAGCAAGGTTTAATGTATTTGGTAATTTGGTACATATACAGGTACACGTAATGATCTTGACAAGCTTATAACTCAATTTGGTAATCAACACCAAGTGTTAGGTCCTAGCAGAACGTGATGTACATGCGATGGCTCATCACACGCACATACCCCACATGACAACTCGCACCTACCGTGAATGTAGAATAGAATAGAGTTAGAATAGAATAGAAGACTCCTTGTTAGAACAGGATTAGCTAGACAAGGTCGCCCTAGCTTGTAGGTCAAATCTAATGGACCTTCTTAGGAGTTCAATGTCAGCCTGATTAAATTCGAAGGAAATTGAGAAGATCCTGAAATTTTGACGGACAATGTGTCTGAAAAGAATCCCATTTGAGAGGTTTGAAAGAGGGAACTGGAACGGCTATGGTCTTATCGTCCCGAAAGTGAAGAGAGAAGAAAGGCAGAATAGGAGAAAACCAGTCGTTCCGAGAACGAACCTTATCCGTTTAGGATAAAGCCCGAGCGTTACTGGAACCCACGACCTAACGCTTACAAGGCAGACGCTCTACTCTCCAACCTAAGCAGGCTGGCTCTTCTTCTTCTTCCTAGCCTTTTCCTACTTAAACAGGGTCTGCATTTCTTGTCAGTCCCTTCCAGACAGCCCTATTGTGTACCTCATGTCCTGTTACGGCCTCACGCAACCAGGTTGGCTGATATTCGTTTATAGAAAATGCCATCTCAAGAACCAAGCTATTTTCTGAGATTATGTCATACTATATCAGCTGATCATATTTGAATGAAATAATTGATTCAGTCAGGTGGGTTTATGTTGTGGAATCTCATTTTGAATATTGCATTATCTTAATTGTTAATCAGGATTCGGACCACGTAGGTCTTTGAGAAATGGTGATATACCTTGCGACAGTCTGATCTAGTCCAGACTAAAGTATACAGTGTGATTGAAGAATGACATTTCAAATTCCAGGAGACATTTGGGTTTTGATAAAAAAAAAAAACTAATATAAAGCTCGAATGATTAAAAAAAAAAAAAAAAAAAAAAAAAAAAAAAAAAATTCG
>NW_007378177.1:47922-97214 GCF_000475195.1 Diaphorina citri
TCTTTTTTTTTTTTTTTTTTTTTTTTTTTTTTGATACATTGTCAGACAGAGAGGACTGCCTTGCTCTACATTATTACATTACATATAGCTTTGCACCGGCCAGAATTTGTATTCCATGCAATCACAAATACATTGATAAGTACGCGAGCTTCTTCAGTGTCACTAGTAGGTAAGTGTCTACAAACTTTTTTACAAAGCTACAACTCTGGTCGAAGAAAAAGAAAATTATTTGAGACATATTGAAAAAAAGGGGAGTATGATAGAAGGAATGTTAGCTGCTTATCGTCCTGAACTCCTGAAAATGAAGAGAGAACGAAGACAGCATAGGAGAAAGCTAGCTGTTCCGAGAAAGAACCTTATCCCTACATGCAGGATAATATCCGGCCCGGGTCTTTGATCCAATTAGTGGAGATGTTGAAATACCGACCAAATAAGGCTCATTAGCCTAAAACTGTAATTGCTGAGACCTTATCGTCCCGAAAGCGAAGAGAGGAGGAAGACAGGATAGATGAAAGCCAGCTGTTCCGAGAACGAATCTGTTTAGTTTTAGTTAGGATAAACTTCAGTACAGGCGGGAATATCAAAAGTTCCGGGAGGCGAGGCGCCCGAACGTCAACAGTACTGAGGGTCGCGCAGACAGGATAGGAGAAAGCCAGAAATTTCGAGAACAATATGTATAAGGGGTGATTCGGGTAAACGGTAAAAGAAGGTTAATGTGAAATTGAAATGTGTTTTTGACATCTCCACTAATATGTGATTTTGGCATCTCCACTACCATTGTATTGTGCAATAGTACAAATAGGTAGGTAATGTATTGTGATTTTGACATCTCCACTAATATCTGATCCATTGTATGTATCATTGGTATTGTGTAATATTCTAATGTGTGATTTTGACATCTCCACTAAAATGATGAATTGATGATTATATCACCTGGTCCCTTTCACAGTTTTCACTGGTATTTAACTAGGTAAGACAGCCTATTTGTTGATTGAAAAGAGAAGTACCTAGTGAGTCAAAAACACAGACCTACAAAAATAACACCCAAAATTATAGATATTGGGCTTTTAGAGTTTAGATGGATTACACACGATATTTGGATCTCAGATGGTATTTGTGGGACCAAGGGACTGAACAGTATAATAATTGCCAGTACAAATAAGACATGATGACAGGGTCGCGTCAAGTTATAAGGTCAACCTGGGAAAATCCGAAACCCGAATCCAAATCAATACTAGATCTTCTTTAGATCGATCCAGAATCTCAATTATCTATAATTCTACATTAGCCTCTTCGCGCTCAAGCTCAAAAAGTGTTTTGTAGTACTAAGCGCCCAATGTCCATTTGAATGGACATTTTTTTTATGTACCTATCATTTCCTTGATTTATTATTACCTATGTTAAGGCGGTCTCTTCTTGATCCCTTGAGTGCCGCGTCCATTTTTGTTTAGGGCTATTGCATAATTGCACTGCCTTTCCTTTAAGTTAAGATACCGCTTAGGTATCTTTTCTTTTCTTTTTTTATGAGTTAGCCACAGTTTCATTGTGTCTATTTTTTCTTCTTCTGTTTCCAACTCCACTCTTCATTGGTTGTGTCCTCCACACATTCACCCAATACTAAAAGCAGAGCCGAAAAATGGTATTGGAATGTTGGACCATATCTTTGGTCTTGGGTCAATAATGGCCATCAGTTACACAATAAAATTTAATTACATACTACTCATACCTGCATATGTACACCATTACTTCATTAACTTTTATAACCTCGCGAAATTTCAGAAGTACCAAAAGAAGGTAGGTATGTAGGTACTTTGGTATGAAGTAAATTTCAATTTAATAACTTTGGACCATCAAACGATTTGCAATTTAATTCAATGAGCCAAATTATTGGGACTGAATCGTGCAAAAAGGAAAAGGAGGAAGAGGAGGAGGAGAAGATAAAGAAGAAGAAGAAGAACAAGTAAAAAAAATCTTGAATTTTTTTACATAAAAAAAACATCAATATCTACTTACTTACCTACTTATAATAAATATTTAGGTCGTCACACTGACGACCTATACCAAATACTAGATGTACCTAACTTACAGGACCTTTATATTTACAAAATAACCATTTACTCATGCAAGTACTTTACTGACTGGACACTTACTCAGACAACTACACGACAGACAAGACACACAGGACTTATTAGGACTGAGAAGGTAAATAAGTCTTTATACAAGAGGCATTTCTGTTTTCTCGGTAAAAAGCTATGCAATATTCTGACGAATGAAATACTAAATGAAAATAACATTGTAAGACTCAAACGATTGATTAAAATCTGGATGAGGGATAAACATCATACACAATTTATAAACGAAAATTTGTAAATAATAATAAAAAGGGAACAAGTAGGTACGATACCTAAATAAAAATAAATAAATTAATATAAACTCAAACAATTAAATTTTCCAAATGCAGGACAAGGAAATAGATAGACTGTAAATAGATAAATACGGGGAAATAATAAGGATTATTAATACAAAATTAAATACTGCACCAAGTGTTAGGTCCTAGCAGAACGTGATGTACATGCGATGGCTCATCACACGCACATACCCCACATGACAACTCGCACCTACCGTGAATGTAGAATAGAATAGAGTTAGAATAGAATAGAAGACTCCTTGTTAGAACAGGATTAGCTAGACAAGGTCGCCCTAGCTTGTAGGTCAAATCTAATGGACCTTCTTAGGAGTTCAATGTCAGCCTGATTAAATTCGAAGGAAATTGAGAAGATCCTGAAATTTTGACGGACAATGTGTCTGAAAAGAATCCCATTTGAGAGGTTTGAAAGAGGGAACTGGAACGGCTATGGTCTTATCGTCCCGAAAGTGAAGAGAGAAGAAAGGCAGAATAGGAGAAAACCAGTCGTTCCGAGAACGAACCTTATCCGTTTAGGATAAAGCCCGAGCGTTACTGGAACCCACGACCTAACGCTTACAAGGCAGACGCTCTACTCTCCAACCTAAGCAGGCTGGCTCTTCTTCTTCTTCCTAGCCTTTTCCTACTTAAACAGGGTCTGCATTTCTTGTCAGTCCCTTCCAGACAGCCCTATTGTGTACCTCATGTCCTGTTACGGCCTCACGCAACCAGGTTGGCTGATATTCGTTTATAGAAAATGCCATCTCAAGAACCAAGCTATTTTCTGAGATTATGTCATACTATATCAGCTGATCATATTTGAATGAAATAATTGATTCAGTCAGGTGGGTTTATGTTGTGGAATCTCATTTTGAATATTGCATTATCTTAATTGTTAATCAGGATTCGGACCACGTAGGTCTTTGAGAAATGGTGATATACCTTGCGACAGTCTGATCTAGTCCAGACTAAAGTATACAGTGTGATTGAAGAATGACATTTCAAATTCCAGGAGACATTTGGGTTTTGATAAAAAAAAAAAACTAATATAAAGCTCGAATGATTAAAAAAAAAAAAAAAAAAAAAAAAAAAAAAAAAAAACTTCGTCAAGTTATTACAACTATTAACTACAAATATTCAAAGCTACAAACTACGGCGAGGACGAAAAAATACAAGTCGCTCACTTTTTGACACATCAAGACTATCATGAAAGCAAATACCTACCTAGAATCCAGAGACACAACAACAACAACAACAACAACAACAACAACAACAACAACAACAAAGAGTACAAAAACTCTTATTGAAGAGAACGGACGGGGGAAAAAAGCGAATGTAAGGCAAAAATCTGAAGGATACCTATCAGTTAACAATGTATTCTTAATCTAATCAGAAGAATAACTCCTCTCAAATATGCGAGCGACCTTAATGAAACTTGTATCAAACTTAATGATAAATATAATAATGAAAAAACAACTTGGAATAATTTTATTCTTGGACCGTTTTGCATAACTTGGTAGTGATTGCTCGGCAGTTCGCACAAATAGAACAGAAAAAGCCGATCTCTCGCAGATGAGATGAATGCTAGAACTTCTTTGCTAAATCCGAGATGACGGAAATTTTGTTGAATTTTCAAGAAAATTGGTGGAGATGCAAATTTTCTAAAGAGATTGGTGGAGATGTAATATTTCCCAATCAAATTGGTGGAGATGTAATTTTTTCAATCAAATTGATGGAGATGCAATTTTTTCCAAGGAAATTAGTGGATTTAAAAATATTTCAGTTTGATCGGTTTGGTCCCTTTCCAAAATGGTAGTCTCATCTTTTGGTCAAAAATCATGTCCAAACTGCGAAATAGTTTCTTAGAACAGGACCCAAGAACTTATCTACTCCTTAGGTACTTGCTTCAAAAGTATTCCAAGACTTCAACATCAAATTCCAAAACAAAAGCACCGCCATCCTTGATTGAAAATAGTTTAGCTACCAGGGTAGAGTAGATTTTGATTTTGCCATTTGTCGAAGAATCTTGTAAGTCCCGGTTCAATTAAGTGTTACAAATTCACTTACAAAGTAACGAACTTGTCAAGAGACCACGTAATGAGATTAAAATAATTCCAATTGAACGATTTATTAAAAGAGGGGACCTTTAAAAAGTGCCCATAAAGGAAAGTAAGACCATCTTATTAATTAGCCCCTTTCCAGATAAAAGGCCTAATTAAGGGCCAGATGTTTTCTAGATAGCCTTAATGCCTTAATTAAAATCAAAACAGGATAGGAGAAAGCCAGCCCTTCCGAGAACGAACATTATCCGTTCAGGATAAAATAAGCCCCGGGTGGGAATCGAACCCGCGGCCTAGCCCTTACAAGGCAGACGCACTACCAACTAGGCTAACTAGGTTGGCAAACAAAAACTTTAGAGAATCTTCTTCCGAAACTCAATTTTCGTCACCATAAGTACCTATACCTAAACCTTTCTGGATAAAACCTTCCAAGATTGATCTCTTATGTCTTATGTACTTGACTCCTGCCGACTGGTTTACTGATAGGCACTTGAACAACCAGCCTGTTTTAGGTGTTTTACAAAGCTAATTAGCTATCTACATACCTATGTGTGGTTTAAAGAATTTTACCATTACTAGTGAAAAGAAAATGTAACCACACTAGGCGAGGTTAATGGCCTTTCTTTGTCACAAGATATTCAAGTGATTCAAGATTTCCATTGGCGGTCAAATACTAATGAGAATGAAACTTCTGATCAGGAGATCCCTCGTTAGTGACACGAGACACGGACGGTGTTTATTTACTCTCATTTACTTTGATGGTTTGACCACCTAACCAAGTACTAACCAGGACCGCGAAGTAGGGTGGCTCGAACCTTTTTACCACTAATATATTTAGAGAGTCGAACAATCTGATTACTAAGCCACATTTTCATCAGAAAAATTGACTTTTTTAATCTCCGGACTCGTTTTTTTTTTTTTTTTTTTTTTTTTTTTTTTTTTTTTTTTTTTAAAATTTCCAAAAATTTGAAACCTTTTTTTTTTTTTTTTTAAGTTTTTTTTTTTTTTTTACCTAACCTTTTTTTTTTCTCGCAACATTCGGTCATTCAAAGACATCGACCGTGCGTTTAACGACATCTTTGAATGGAACTTTATTCTGCGACCATCCAGTATTCAAACAATATGCGTAACACTGGATGTTGTGTACAACAATAACTTTTGCCAAAACAATATTCCCTCCTCCTGACCACGTCGAGGCTACCTGTTGTCCATTCTACAGGGCCTCGCACAGGGGGAGGCTCATCTGGTCCTGGGATCCTCAAGAGGGCCCGGAAGGTCCCTTTTTGGTCCCGGGCTTCCCAATGGGTCTGGAGCCAGCAGTTGTACCCCCTCTACAAAAGGCAGTAAAGAGAAACGGTTTTTTAAGGGATTTGATGGAGCTATTCTCTAGGAGAGTCAATCTGTCAAGTAGCAACATATTAATATAGGAAAAAGAACAACGTTTTTACTTGACTAGTAACTTTGGAAACTGTAGGTTACTAGTCAAGTGAAGACGTTGTTCTTTTTCCTATATTAATATGGAGCTATAACTGCTAAGGAGAAAGCCAGCCCTTCCGAGAACGAACCTTATCTCTCTAGGGTAAAAATTTGCCCCGGGTGTGAGTGTTTCGTATATTTGTATAAGCTTAACCCATCTTTTGGGGCAGTTGCCTCTACACTTAAACCTCAGAGTGGGCTTTTGGGAGTATTTATCATTATTGTTTGTAAAAAGTTGTTGTAAGCTAGGGTCCATTCTACGAGCTAACCTCAAGGTCCGGGGGGCCATTACCGGCCCTGTCACTCAGGGTGACGATTTGTCAATAACTTTTATTGTTATTTGGTTTATTTGTTTTTGATATAAATATCTTGGGTGTCGTCCCTAAGATCATCATTCAAGTCATCCAACTCTTCAAAGTATCTTGTCAAAAGATCGTTTTTTGTGTTCTAAAACTTCAACCAACCCAAAACTCAATATGTCTAACGTAAGTAAAGTTTCGTGCTTTTTCATCAGTGTTTTTTCGACAGTGTTGTTCAGTGTTAGTAGTCTTTGGTGTATTCTCTACTTAGGGTCATATTTACGAACAAAATAGCTGCACTCTCAAGCGGCAATCCCAAACATCTGATTAGTCAAAAAAAATTTCAGTCTGACTTAGGAGCGAGAATGTTTGTTCACGAAATTGGGTGTTGGTGCTTTTTTGACAGTGTCGTTTAGTGTTAGTATAGGTTCCCTGTACACATCCTCTAAAGCCACAAGGACTTTTTGGGTAAAATAGAAAGTAAAAAGGCCCATATTGATTCCATGTAGGTCCGATCCAACCCAAAAGTTGTCGAGAAAATCTCTCTTTTCTGTTGAACATTGTACCGAATTTGGACATAGTAATGTTATGGTGAAACAAAACAGACGACTAACTACCTAAATTCAAAATCGTGAAGTTAAAACTATCAACTTACTTCGTTCAATCAACTGTCAGTCACTTTAGTCCAGGCAGTACGGGAGTAATTTTAGCTGCATAAATAATCCTAATCACCTATTAATAACTCAAGCTATTAAAAGATAATAACTCTAACTTACCGATCCAGAGTATGAAAAGGCGTTTCAGTACAGACTTTGCGAATTCCTTTCATTTTCAATGAGCTACATGGATTGATTAGAATGACTACATACTTACATAGCAGCTGAAAGGTTTTATACAAGGAGGGGCTTAGGGACCTAGAGACTAAAATCGAATTTAAAGTTTTGATTTTCAATTTTCCATTGAAAATTTTTTCAAGAATTTTACAAAAACTCGTGTATCTTCCTGATTATATGTATGTGATACCAACATGGTTCATTTGGAACTGAATTTTAACAACCTTTCTTATTAGAATAACCAACTTTAATAGAAATTGAATAACCATCTCACCCAGAAAGGTTCTAAGAAGATTACGGCCTTTTTGAAAAGAACCCTACAAATTATGACAACATGTACAAAGTGTATTAAGTGTACAAAGTACCTACCCGAACGTTAATATGGAGAATAAAAAAATATAGTAAAGATCTTTGCAAAGGGCAACGACCGATTTATCTAAACACGAGCTACATACGTTCATTCAGAAACCATATTATCCTGCCCTACACCTATCTATAAAACTCAATGTTAGACCAATATACTACTAGTGATACTGAAAAAAAAAAGGTTGTGAAGTTGCATACATTGCCCTAGAGATAAGATAAAATGTTAAAGAAGTTAAACCTACCGTCTATCAGAAGTATCAGAACTACATAAATGTTAAAGAAGTTAAACCTATACCATCTATCAGAACTAGTTGGATTTTTTAAAAATCGTACCAAAGAAAACCAGTCTCGAGTGCATTTCAAACAGATACCTTGCATATTAAAACGATCATAATAATTACCTATGTTGGACAGAAAAAAAGTTGTTTCCAAGAGTGTGGAATAGTCATTTATTCTGTTGCAATTTACCTAGACACAAGGTTGAAACCTAGAGCTGAGACAGACAGGGTTAGAACCGAAGGGAAAAAGATCTGTCCATCAATGGGGCATCAACTTCTCAATCATTCAAGTATCTATCGTAGAATCTAGCTGGAGGACCATGAACAGGAAGCAGACCAGAGAAGCCCTAACCAGCCTAACCACTATTCTTTTTTCCGAATTGCCAATTCTAACTTATCCAAAGCCAGATGAGATAGCACGTTAAAAACACCAGTCCCCAAATGTCCAATAGATCACTGAAGTTAAGCAATATTGCGCTTGTTCAGTATCCAGTTAGGTGACCATCTAGGCATCTATAGGCGATGCGATGGAAGTAGATTGTGCTTGTCACGGAATGGTAGATAAAAATGCCTTCACTCAAGATCTTAGAATGTAGTAATGTGGTGACGTTAAAGCTCTAGAATGGACCCCTACTTGCAACAATAGAAAGTAAAAACTCATACATTAATATTCCCCATCCGTGGCACAAGCTTCGGCTTTTACTGATGGGTACCTATACCATTTGTTGAATGTTTATTTAATTGAGAGATTTAACTAATAAGTGGAAACTTCATAAATAAAATAAATATGCCATTTTCCTCTTTTCTTCACCTCCTCAGATGTCCGTCTTCGCACTGATCGTCGCCTCTCTGATCGCCACCGTGTACGGAGGAGCCATCGCGCCCGTGCTCCCACTGGCCGCTTCAGTTCCCTACGCCACCTCCTATTCCGCCCACAGCGTCAACCACGCTATCGCCGCCCCAGTGGTAGCGGCCCCCGCTGCTCCGATCGTAGCCGCCCCGGCCGCGTACAGCGCTCTGCCCGCCGCGTACCCCTACTCTGCCTACCCCTACTCCGCTTACCCGTACAGCGCCTACCCCTACGCCGCCTACCCATACAGTGCTTACCCCTACTCTGTTGTTGCCCGTCGCTAAGCACCCCGCCCGCTTTAGACGATCAGATGGGTCCCATTGGAACCTGTGAGGTCTTCGCTGGATTTCACAACGCAAGCTGCCTTCCTCCAACTTGGAATTAACCAATGGTGTCTCTCGGAGGACACCCTCAATTGAATTCTCGTGAGTCTCACTATCTTGAGCCTTTGGCGTTCAGCAGCAATTCAATTCTCTGTTCTGGATCTCAAGTCTTGGGGCTCAATCAATCTTCCATCGGTATAGGTCTCATCCGTAGGAGCCAATGGGCGATCCATCTGAACCCCCTAATCAAATTAATACGCTCTAATCCTAAAAGACAACTTCCTCATCTATCCTTCCTACTAGTTTATGATCTACGAAAGACCTCATGGAAACTTGACATAAAGCTCTGGAATTTCTTTCTAATTACTAAGTTCTTCGAAATACGAGGCTCTTCGAAAAAAAATTGTCCAAACTCGGTTCTCTTGATTGTAAGTCAACTGTAAACCGCAGTACGAAACAGAGACTTGAGAAACTTGAAAGTAAAGTGTCTCAATGAATTCTATCTTGCTTTTGTTTTCATCTCTGAAACTTTGTCTTTTGTCCATGAAGTCTTTTAGTTTTTTCTTTCGTCTTCTTTTCCTGTTTTTTTATCAAGTTCATGTTCACCTCATTCTTTCTTTGCGTATCCTTCCTCTTCATGTTCTTGACTTCCTTGCTTATCTGGCATCGTTTCTTGTTCGCTGTCTTCCTTTGATAACCACTTGGAACGTAACTAGTGATAATGTATAAAATATAGAACGCTGTAATATATTTTAAGAAATATAAATTATGTATAAAAATGAATCATAAATGGATGGTCTATTTATTTAAGCTTTATTTCAAAGAGGTTTGATAGAGGGAACTGTAACTGCCAAGGTCCCATCGTCCCGAAAGCGAAGAGGGAAGGAAGACAGGATAGGAGAAAGCCAGCCGTTCCGAGAATAAATCTTGTTTAGGATAAAGTTCGGTCCGGGTGGGAATCGACCCCGCAACTTGGACCTCACAGCTCACAGGGTATGCTACTCTCCAAGCTACACTCCATTCATGTTCTTTCCAGAGGCTAACGGTGCTCATGATGCCCCTTTGAATTATCAGAGAAATTTTGTGAACCAAATACTGAAGTAGGTATCTTAAATTTATTGTGTTATAATTTTTTATTGTGCTCTAAATTTAATAGCTATAGGCTATAGGCATTTTTTTTTTTTTTTTTTTTTTTTTTTTTTTTTTTTTTTTTTTTTTTTTTTTTTGAGGGGAAGGGGGGTTGACGGGAAACCGCGCGCCGGATATTATCCTTATGAATCCTGTGATACGTGAAATATTATGCTGTCTGGAAAACGAGCAACATATTGGCTATTTTCCTTTTTTTTTTTTAAAGAGGTTTGACAGGGGGAACTGTAACTGCTATGGTCTTATCGTCCCGAAATCGAAGAGAGAAGGAAGACAGGATAGGAGAAAGCCAGCCGTTCCGAGAACGAACATTATCCCATCAGGATAAAATCCGCCCCGGACGGGAATCGAACCCGCGGCCTAGCGCTTACAAGGCAGACGCACTGCCAACTAAGCTCACTAGGCTGGCTATAGGTATTTCAATTTCCAGTTATGTCCAATTGACTTACGAGTAAAAGTTAAGGAAAAAACGGCCTGAATCTGAGTTGGTTCTCAGTTGGTGTCATTAATTTTGTCATTATTTTTGCAGCTCAGGTAGTTATTTACTTATTTAGCTTATCTCAAAGTACCATTATACGCTTCTCTATCTATTATTAAATGTCTAATCCAATACTAGTTTGGAATTTATCAGCGAATGATTTACAATGCATAATGCAAGACAAGTTGAAGACTGTGCGTATACTTCTGACATTATGTACACTGTATTATGTATACATCGTATACATACTGACATTTTATGTATAGATACTGATATACAAGGTGGCCAAGAAAAGTCGTATGTCTTTGGAATCTATCTTGCGCAAGATAAGTTGTAGCATTCTTTCGGTAATGTATACATACTGACATTTTAGGTAGGTATAGATACTGATATACAAGGTGGCCAAGAAAAGTCGTATGTCTTTGGAATCTATCTTGCGCAAGATAAGTTGTAGCATTCTTTCGGCCTATAGATACTGATATACAAGGTGGCCAAGAAAAGTCGTATGTCTTTGGAATCTATCTTGCGCAAGATAAGTTGTAGCATTCTTTCGGAATCTCCCCTCTTCTGAAGCCCGTTTCCCCTCTTTTGGAGAGGTAGCGCCTGTACTAGGTAAACCTTAGGAAATCTAGGATGGCGCGCCATCGGAGTCAGTTCCGTTTCCGAAAGCAAAATACAAATAAAATGATTTTTGACGAGACTTTATTCCATAAACATGAAGAAAGGGTAAACATAGGGTAAGACTTTATTCCATAAACATAGGGTGGGGTGGTAGAGAATGCCATAGGCATTAACCCCACCCTTGATCAAACTTTATTTTGTACTTATATGTTTGTACATTATGTTACCATTTTTGTAAATATTTATTCTGTAAATAAAGTTTGATCTAATCGTTTAATAATAATAATAATAAGCCACCTAAGCTCGGAGCTTAGAGTGCCTGCCTTGTAAGCAATAGTTCGCAGTTCAAATCCTGCCTGTTGTGGACTTTATCCCAAACACATAAGGTTCTTCTTTGAAAAGACCTGCTTTCTCCTATTCTGTCTTCTTTCTCTCTTTGCTTTCGGGACGATGAGACCTGAACAGTTATAGCTCCCTCTATGAAATCCCTTAAAAAACCATGTCTCTTTACTCCCATCAAACGATCCTTCTGTGATCCCTTTAAAAAACCTCTAACATACTGTATGCTGTCTGAATAATTCCATGTTACTTTGTTTACTTGAGGTCATCCTAGACAAAAACTCATTGCATCTCATAGAAACCAGATTCTATTCTGTTATCCTTCTCTCTTCGCTTTCGGAACGATAAGACCTGAGCAGTTATAGCTCCCTCTATCAAATCCCTTAAAAGAACATGTCTCTTTACTCCCATCGAACGATCCTTTTGTGTAGCTAGCTAAAACAAACCTATAACACACTGTATGCTGTCTGAATAATTCCATGTTACTTTGTTTACTTGAGGTCATCCTAGACAAAAACTCATTGCATCTCATAGAAACCAGATCAGACTGCAAGGTCGACGGGAGCGGGTGTGTTAACTTTATGAGTGACTTAGTGGACAGTGGACACTATGGCTTAGTGGACAATATGGTTTAGTGGAAGCTGAGAAGTCAACTGGAGGTGTGTCACCTGGACAAATAATGACAGAGATAGATGGAAGTTAATTAGTTTTTACCTTTTTCTAATCGATCTAATACATACTCGTATATGACTGTATTTCCACTGGTAGATATTATAATGGTTTTAAACTTATTCAGGTTGCTAATCAGTTTATGGGCATATGATAAGCATAAGATAAGATACTAGAGATGCCAGCCTAGTTAGCTTGGTTGGTAGTGCGTCTGCCTTGTAAGCGCTAAGTTGTGGGTTAGGTTCCCACCCGGGGCGAAATTTATCCTAAACAGATAATGTTCGTTCTCGGAACGGCTGGCTTTGAGATACTAGAGATGCCAGCCTAGTTAGCTTGGTTGGTAGTGCGTCTGCATTGTAAGCGCTAAGTTGTGGGTTAGGTTCCCACCCGGGGCGAAATTTATCCTAAACAGATAATGTTCGTTCTCGGAACGGCTGGCTTTCTCCTATCCTGTCTCCCTTCTGTCTTCGCTTTCGGGACGATAAGACCAGAGCAGTTACAGTTCCCTCTATCAAACCTCTTGAAAAAAAAAAACGAAGATGGGAAAGGGTTTTTACATACTTGTAGGTACCTACCAACTTCAGTGGCGCAGTTGTTAACGCGTTGGACTTTGGATCTGGATGTTGGTGGTTCGAGTCCAAGTCAAGTCATAAAATTTATCTAGGTGTAATAATCGGGGAACGATATTTGTGACGATATTCGTACACCTCTCTTTTTATCTTCATCTTCTTTTGCTTCTGCTTGATAACCTTCTTCTTCGTCTTCTGTCTTCTAATTGAATCTAAGGTTGGAACTAATTTCGACTGAATCCTGTCGAGTCATGTCACGTCATTCAAAGTCATAGAAGCTTCGACATGTCATGTCCGGCCTATCACACTTCATTAGAAGCTTGACCAGGGCTGGTCAAGTAGGGAGTCACGTGTAAAGAGTTAGTGAGTTATAAAAAAGAACTAGGTACTCTTTTCAGTGTATTACTCAGTCTGTGAGTCAAACCCTAAAACAATCCTTGATTATGTTGTAATGTAATGTTCAAGGATTGTTTTAGGGTTCGACTCTTCGACTCCCAACTCACTCTTCAACTCCCAACAGGGTTACAGTTTGGGAGCTTAGGATCTGATTCAATGACTGAGTAGTCCACTGAAAAGAGTAGTTCCTTTTATAAGTGACTCATTCACTCTTTACACATCTCATGAAGGGATCAAAGAAATTGCCACCCGTTTAGATATCTATAGCTAACCACGACGATCAAATTCTCCTATCTTAAGTGTTAGGAACTTTTGTGTTCAACGTCCTATAGGAGTTAACTCCTCTCAACTTTGGTCCTCAGAAGATTTGGTCCAAATCCAAAGCCCCTGCCAAGTTTCATCATCTTGCAAAATAATGGTATAATTTATTACGTGAACTGATCAGCAGAATTTATGGGTGCGTACAATTCAAGGTCCCCAATTTGAAGATCGATCTCAGACACTCGAAAATAATGGGCGGCTTTAATGAGATAATGAATTCAATAGGGCCTTTCTCAGGGAGGGTAGGTGAGCCCATTGGGCCCGGACTTCTTAAGAGGGCCCGTTACGAGCAATTTTTCCCAAAAGGAAGAGGAAATGCCTGCACCCCGTCACCTTTGTACCTACTACCTATGTAAATGAAGGTCATTGCTTGCCATGCAGAAGGTCCCGGGTTCGAATCCCACCATCGACAAAAATTTGTACTCGTTTTTCGATTGCAAATATTTCAACGGGGTTGGTGGTTCGAGTCCAAGTCAAGTCATAAAATTAATCTAAGTGTAATAATCGGGGAACGATATTTGTGACGATATTCGTCCACCTCTCTTTTTATCTTCATCTTTTTTTGCTTCTGCTTGATAACCTTCTTCTTCGTCTTCTGTCTTCTAATTGAATCTAAGGTTGGAACTAATTTCGACTGAATCCTGTCGAGTCATGTCACGTCATTCAAAGTCATAGAAGCTTCGACATGTCATGTCCGGCCTATCACACTTCATTAGAAGCTTGATCAGGGCTGGTCAAGTAGGGAGTCATGTGTAAAGAGTAAGTGAGTTATGAAAAAGAACTATTCTTTCCACTCTTTTTAGAGAACTACTCAGTCAATGAATCAGATCCCTAAACAAGAAACTCACTCTTCAATTCCCAATAGGGTTACGGGGCTAGGAACTTATTAGGATCGGATTTATTAATTGAGTAGTCCACTTAGAAGAGTATAGGTAGGTAATTATTTTTTAATAACTCATTCACTTTTTACAAAATCTCAAGTAGAGGTCAGGAAAAATGCCACCCGTTCAAATAATAACCACGAACAACGTCTCCTATCTTCAGTGCAGGAAATTTTGCGTTCAACGTGTTATATCAACTAGATCCTCTAAACTTTGGTCCTCAGAAGATCCAAATCCAAAGCCCCTGCCAAGTTTCATCATCTTGCAAAATAATAGTATAATTTATTACGTGAACTGATCAGCAGAATTTATGGGTGCGTACAATTCAAGGTCCCCAATTTGAAGATCGATCTCAGATACTCGAAAATAATGGGCGGCTTTAATGAGATAATGAATTCAATAGGGCCTTTCTCAGGGAGGGTAGGTGAGCTCATTGGTCTCGGACTTCTTAAGAGGGCCCGTTACGAGCAATTTTTCCCAAAAAGGAAGAGGAAATGCCAGCACCTCGTCACCTTTGTACTACCTAAATACTTTGTACTACATACCTAAATTCAGCTAAAATTACCCAGTACCTATTCCCCATCCCACCTCTGTGACCATGTGGTCAAGAGCACTGACTCTCAACTCAACCCGGAGATGCTCGGTTTGACTCCCGGCCAGGGAGGAAATTTTCTAACCAAACCTTTTCCGTTCTTGTACATAGGAATGGGTGTGAAAGAATGTGTCTTGAAGTAATGCCAAAGCGGTGCAGAGGTAAAATCTTTTTTAAACTCTTGATTTTAAAAAGTGCTTAGATATAATTGCTTTTCGTAAAAAAAACTCCCTGTTGGTGTTAGCACTTGGGCCTTTTTGGTAAGCTGTGAACGTCCCTGCTCAACAGAACCTTCCTCTGTTTAACTAGGCATTGGTATGTTGATTATTCGAGACGAGATCATTTATTTATGACTATTAATAGGATTTGGCCAGCGGCCTTTGCAAAAATTGGCTTCGGTTGTAGTCCTAAGGACATGAACGCGGAAACAATGCAAATGTAAAACAAGTTCCATTTTTATTTTTATTTTTATTTATTAGTTTTTTTTTTTAATTATTATTATTTTTTTTCTTGCTAAAGGGAACTTTTTCATTTGCATAGAGGGAACCAAGCAAAGTAGGAAGGGCATACACTTGTAAAAAAAAAATTGTCTCCAAAACCAAATGTCAGCCCAAAAGCGATCACTCTAAACTACTCTAGAGCTGATTGAGATCCTATAAAAGCCCTTTTTCCTAGGGTAGTTCTATATCTATACCTACAGTTCACTGAACCACTACCTATTACCTACATGGGAGGGGAGGAAGAATTGAGGTTGTACCTTAATTAAACATGTACCTACCTACCTACCTGAGCTATGGGTATAAAGTTTCTACGAAAAGTTTTAAACACATGAAGAATGCCTCAGGCAATAAATATTCTAAAACTGAGATTACCGCCCATCGATTAATTTCAAGTTTTTCCTTTGTTGATTTTTCGTTGTGTTTTATTTTATTTTCAATCGCAGGTAGACAGCCTGAACATTTTAGAATGAAAAATAATCTACCTACGAGATTTACGAGTATTTAATAGGTAGGTAGGTAGGTAAAAATTTTCATTTCCAAATTAAAATTTTGATAGAACAAAGAATTGGTCAAAGTCGATACCTGATGTTAATAAGTACCTACTTAGATTTAGTTATAGGGTTCGTTCATCTTTTTAGGAGGAGAAGGGAGGTTATACGTACATAAATATGTACAAGCTGGGTCCGTCCCTCCGGGAATTCTTTAGCCTATAGTTTATTCGATCGTGATTAAAGAAAATCAGTACCTACATATGTACCTACCTAAATTGCTTAATATTCAGTTTATTTATATTCTTGATCTGATTTTTCGATTTTACTTTCATGTAATGATTTAAAATAAAAAATGCAATATTAAATCAACTAACTTGTCTTAATTTTAAACGCCACATAAATAGGTACATAAGATGCGAATTTATGGCGTTTTCAACACCAAGTTCTAAACAGGAACTTGGAAGGCTCAGGATTAGTGGACACACCTCCATTTAATCTAACCAAATCCGTCATATAACTATCTTGGAATGTGTTATTTAGGTATTTATTTTATAGGTAATAGGCTTGCATGCAGGAGGCCCGGGTTCGATTCCCCGCGGGCCCGAGGTTTTTTTTCTTCGGCTCTGTGCTTGGAGTTCGGGATGCACTCAGCCTCGTAAGGATAATTGACTAGCTACTTTAATCGATTAGCGACCAGTGGCGACATTACCAGTGTAAAAAGATTATTGAAGTATGGAAATTGATTGCAAAGGAGGCACTTAGTAATGTTGTGATATCCACAAAAGTTGTGAAAAAGCTCTGCTTTGCCACAAAGAATTCATGATTTGATTTGGTAATAGGTATCAATTTATAGGTAGGTACTTATCTATTATCTATTTCATAGGTATCTCATTAAATTTGCCATCTATAGATTCTGGTGAGGTAACTTAAAAAACTTGCTTTAAAAAGTTAACACCTGGAGGGTGATTAATTGGTAACCTACAACAGGTGTTTTATAATTATCACGAAAGCCAACAGTACCTACAAATTAATAGCCTAGTTAGTTTGGAGGGTACCTTTTAAGCGCTGGGTCGCGGGTTCGATTCCCGCCCGGGGCGAACTTTATCCTAAACAAATAAGGTTTGTTCCCGCTTTTTCCTATCCTGGCTTCCTTCTCTTTTGCTTTCGGAACAATAAGAGTTACAGTTTCTAAGAAGATTGGTGGAGATGCAAAATTTCTCAGGAAATCGGTGGGGATGCAAAATTTCTCAGGAAATTGGTGGAGATGCAAAATTTCTCAGGAAATTGGTAGAGATGCAAAATTTCTCAGGAAATTGGTGGAGATGCAAATTTCCCAAAGGAATCAATCACCCATTCAGATTCCAACAACACAACGTAGCTCCAGTAATCCATCGGGACCTGAATAACTGATGCCTGCTGCTTGCTGCTCGACGCTGGCTGGCTTCTTTGGGAAAACTGAGGTATCCCTATCCCATAGGGGGGGGGGGAATTTTGTCCGAGTAGACCAGCTTAATCTGGTTGGGGGCTTTGAAACAAGAAGGAGACCAGCCTGAAATGTTCCTTGCTAAATAAATAACAAAGATTGAGTGCCGAAATGTCAGCCGAAAAGCAATCACCCTAGGGCTGATTGAGAGGCTGACGAAAGGCGTCGGAACACAAGAAAAGGCGAAGAAGTAAGAAGAATTTTTCGGAACTTAGGAACCAAGATTTGTCCAAGAAAATTCAATGGGAAAACTCGATGCTCCAAACAGAGAATCAATTTACAGAACGCTTGTAATACCGCGACTTTTAGGGCATTACTTCGAGGTTCTAGGTTGACACCACATTGATTTACGAAAGGAAATCGATTATTGAATCACGTCCAACAACTAATTATACCAAGAACTTAGATGTATTTTTTTACCTTAGATAAACCAAGAACTTAGATTTAAAAAATAAAACAACTCTCAGTGATATATTTGAAAAAATACGAGATCATGTCAGTAAATTATCAAAGAAGCTTGCTCTCCAATCTTCTTACTCCTATAGCTTAATGCAGGCAATGATCAAGCTGCTTATTTGGCTAGCTCTAAGATCTCAATCACATCCAAGTGTCCTCCACACTGATTAAAGTTGTAATCGGCATTAGCGCTTCTCAAATGGTCCGAGGAGTAGTGAGGTTTACACGACTTGATGTCAAGCGCCTAAGCCAATGTGACTTGTAGCGGATCCAAAAAGCATGGTTTTCGTTTCTAAGGAGTCGGTTCTGTAGATTAAAGGAGAACTGCAGCTTTATATCATACACTTGTAAAAAAAAATTGTCTCCAAAACCAAATGTCAGCCCAAAAGCGATCACTCTAGACTACTCTAGAGCTGATTGAGATCCTATAAAAGCCCTTTTTCCTAGGGTAGTTCTATATCTAGGTATACAGTTCACTGAACCATTACCTACCTATTAACTACAACCTACATGGGAGGAAGAATTGAGGTTGTACCTTAATTAAACCTGTACCTACCTACCTACCTAAGCTTTGGGTATAAAGTTTCTACGAAAAGTTTTAAACACATGAAGAATGCCTCAGGCAATCAGGCAATACCTATCCTAATACTGAGATTACCGCCCATCGATTAATTTCAAATTTTTCCTTTGTTGATTTTTCGTTGTGTTTTATTTTATTTTTAATCGCAGGTAGACAGCCTGAACATTTTAGAATGAAAAATAATCTACCTACGAGATCTTAGACGTTTAAAATTAACTTAGGATAAGAAATTCTTTGTAAAAAAAATTGATACCAAATAAAACATACCTATACCTATAGATTTACGAGTATTTAGGTAATAGGTAGGTAAAAATTTTCATTTCCAAATTAAAAGTTTGATAGAACAAAGAATTGGTCAAAGTCGATACCTAATAATTAATAAGTACCTACTTAGATTTAGTTATAGGTTTGTTCATCTTTTTAGGAGAAGGGAGGTTATACGTACATAAATATGTAAATTGGTTTTAGATCCAAAATATTAACAACGGCTAATTATAACTTACCTCATAACAGGCTACCTACCACTCCCGAAAAAATCCTTCTAAAGTTATCTTCACCAGCCTAAGGTGTATTTTCAAGCGGCCAGGTAGCGCGAACTTTTAATCGTCCAAAAAGGAGTTTTTAATAACCTAAAAAGGAGTTTTTAATGATCCAAAAAGGAATTTTTAATGATTCAAACAGGGGGTTTTTTTGAAAACTGCTGTTTGGATCATTAAAAATTCTCCCATAAGATAAATCTCTGATTCATTCATTTTGGTGAAGCCCACCAACAGACTCGTAGAAGACTCAAAATCCCCCAATTCGATTCTTGTAGAGTAGGAGCAAAATTGTCTCCTTTTTTAAATTTGTGTCCACACAGAGTCGACCGGCCGTCGCGTCGGTCGACGAGGGGAGTCTATGTCATCGAGGCCGTGTAGACGCTTCAGTCGACATCGCTCAATGGCCGGTCGACTGTAGACACACCTTAAGATGGAGGCTAAAAACAGGGTGGAATAAAGAATAAAGAGCATCGAGCACGTAAGGAGAAGAGACGAAAGAGGGAAGCGACTACTTCAACTTCAAACCGCATTGAGCTGAGGGCAAAAAAAATCTATGCTCTTTGCTCTCCCGCTCCACTTTCTATTTGGATCTAGCCTAGTTAAATTGGAACTTGGATGGTAACACGAGTCGAACTTTACCCTAAACAGATAAGTTTTGTTCTCGGAACGGTTGGCTTTCTACAATATTAAATCAACTAACTTGTCTTAATTTTAAACGCCATAAATAGGTACATATAAGATGCGAATTTATGGCGTTTTCAACACCAACTTCTAAACAGGAACTTGGAAGGCTCAGGATTAGTGGACACACCTCCATTTAATCTAACCAAATCCGTCATAATATATAACAATCTTGGAATGTGTTATTTAGGTATTTATTTTATAGGTAATAGGCTTGCATGCAGGAGGCCCGGGTTCGATTCCCCGCGGGCCCGAGGGCTATGCTCTTTGCTCTCCCGCTCCACTTTGTATTTGGATCTCGCCTAGTTAAATTGGAACTTGGATGGTAACACGAGTCGAACTTTACCCTAAACAGATAAGTTTTGTTCTCGGAACGGTTGGCTTTCTACTATCCTGTCTTCTTTCTCTCGTCGCTTTCGGGACGATAAGACCTTAGCTGTTGTTGTTGTTGTTGTAGCGGCTTTAGCTTTCGCCGAATGGTGTTGGCAGAGTAAAGAAAAGACATCTTTTTGTATCTGCCACCGGGGCTCTGTGCTTGGAGTTCGGGGTGCACTCAGCCTCGTGAGAACAATTGAGTAGCTACTTTAATCGAGTAGCGCGACCAGTGGCGGCATTACCAGTGTAAAAAGATTATTGAAGTATGGAAATTGATTGCAAAGGAGGCACTTAGTAATGTTGTGATATCCACAAAAGTTGTAAAAAAGCTCTGCTTTACCACAAAGAATTCATGATTTGATTTGGTAATAGGTATCAATTTATAGGTAGGTATTTATCTATTTCATAGGTATCTAATTAAATTTGCCATCTATAGATTCTGGTGAGGTAACTTAAAAAACTTGCTTTAAAAAGTTGACACCTGTAGGGTGATTAATTGGTAACCTACAACAGGTGTTTTATAATTATCACGAAAGCCAACAGTAACTACAAATTAATAGCCTAGTTAGTTTGGAGGGTACCTTTTAAGCGCTGGGTCGCGGGTTCGATTCCCGCCCGGGGCGAACTTTATCCTAAAGCATGGTTTTCGTTTCTAAGGAGTCGGTTCTGTAGATTAAAGGAGAATTATATGTTTTTTAAAGGGTTCTCTGGTTCTCTCTGCTTTAAAGAACAAGCACAAGTCCTCACGATGGTTGGACTGCGGTTCAGGACGAGCCAATAAAACATGGCTAGAGACCATCACCTCGGTAGATCCAAAATATTAACAACGGCTAATTATAACTTACCTCATAACAGGCTACCTACCACTCCCAAAAAATCCTTCTAAAGTTATCTTCACCAGCCTAAGGTGTATTTTCAAGCGGCCAGGTATATAGCGCGCCTGCCTTGTAAGGGCTAGATTACGGGTTCGATTCCCACCGGGGACGAACTTTATCCTTACCCAGTTGAAACAATAATCAATATTGGAAATTTGATTGAAATGCAATATTTTTTTTTTTAAGAGGTTTGACAGAGGGAACTGTAACTTCTATGGTCTTATCGTCCCGAAATCGAAGAGAGAAGGAAGACAGGATAGTGCCTGATGCCTTGTAAGCAATAGTTCGCAGTTCAAATCCTGCCTGTTGTAGACTTTATCCTAAACACATAAGGTTCTTTTTTGAAAAGACCTGCTTTCTCCTATCCTGCGTTATCCTTCTCTCTTCGCTTTCGGGACGATAAGACCTTAGCAGTTACGGTTCCCTCTATCAAACCTCTTTCAAAAAGGAAAAAAAATTGTGCGTGGTCCTTTAGTTATAGGTACCCTACCCAGCTTAACTCCGTACGCAAAAAGTCCACTCTGAGGCTTGGTTGTAGGGGCAACTACCCCAAAGGATGGGTTAAGCTTATCTATTGGTACCTACTCTGAAAGGTCTATTCTTTGAATTCGACCACTCTCAAGTCTCTATGATGCCGTTTGGTTTACAATAGGAACCAGTTTTGAGAGAGCACCGAAAAGAGAAAGACCTTAAGGAGCAGTTACGGTTCCCTCTATCAAACCTCTTTCAAAAAGGAAAAAAATTGTGCGCGGTCCTTTAGTTATAGGTACCCTACCCAGCATAACTCCGTACGCAAAAAGCCCACTCTGAGGCTTAGGTGTAGGGGCAACTACCCCAAAGGATGGGTTAAGCTTATCTATTGGTACCTACTCTGAAACGTCTATTCTTTGAATTCGACCACTCTCAAGTCTCTATGATGCCGTTTGGTTTACAATAGGAACCAGTTTTGAGAGAGCACCGAAAAGAATTCAATAATCATACTCGTCCCCGACAAGAATGGAATCAAACATTTTTTTCCCTTCAAAAAACTCAACGTTCAATGTTAACGGAAAAATGGTGGTGGTGGGAAAATCTAGTGGACTTTGAAGTTACCCTTGGAGGGGGTAGAGCTTCCATTGGAATTAAAATTAGATCGGTTCATATAAATAGCCCCGGTGGTGGTAATGGACAGTACAATTCAATTAGTAACATCTCATTCTTTGATTTCCATCAAATCAATCTAAAACCAACACTCACCATGTACGCCGCTGTAAGTGAATATTTATTTTATTTTTTTAATATTTTTTAAAATCATTTTTATATTTTTTTCCAAGTTTTATTTTTCTGATTTTTTCAAAGTTTTGTTTTTTCGGTCATTTGAGTTTTTTTAATATTTACCTAGTTTGTTTTCTATCATCCAAAGTTCATCTAAGTGAAACTGTAGTTTTTTCTCCCCTATTATATACTTTTTGTAAAGTGTTGTGGTGTTCAGAATCTTCGGTTATCTAGTTTGTCTATTCATCGACTTGTTTAATTTTTTCCAAAGTTTTCTTCAATAGAAATTAAATGATAGATGCCAATATTTTTCACTTTATCTACCAACATTTTCTCTTTTTAAATCTTTTGCTTCTTCTTGACAATTCTTTCTTCGTTTCGTTCGTCGTTTCTTTTCTTCCAAGTGTTCTGTTCCTCTTGTGTTATTAACAAATTAAATATAATGTAGGTAACTAGGTATTGATATTTTTCCAAGTTATCAATAATCCTTCAAAACAAAGAAAAGGTGTAAATTTTTTCAAATACATTCAGAATATTCTCCTTTATTAGCTCCGATTTTTACTTTATGCAAGATTTTCCCAACTTCTTCTGCCTTTTCTTTTAGTTGGTGTCCTATTTCTTCAGAGTTCAGAGTATTTCTTATTTCTTCTATCTTTTCATCTAAGTCTGCTACTTGCCTACATATATGATTTTGGTGAAATCATTGCTTTTCATTAGATTTTCCTTTGTAGGTTCCTAAATCTTGAGAAATTTTCATCTAAAATTACCCATTAGTTCTCTTTTTCTATCATAGATTTTTCCCTTGTTTGAAAATTTCTTTATCATCCTTTCAATCAACGACTATTCTTCCCACGATCCAATAAAAAACATTAGTCAGACATTGACACCAATAACCAATTTCATACCTCAGGTTCTTAATTAGTCCAAGATATATTCATCTGCTATACTTAATTATTCCGAGTTTATTTTGTGTATCAATTCGCTGCGGTTCAGCAATTTGTCCAAATCAACACCCACTAGCCAAATTCGGTGGGAATTGCATAAGTTTGTTTAATTGTACACACACATTTGTCATTAATAGTAAATATCCGAATAGTTCGGTTTATTTTGTGATATTTATCACTGTTAGGTACTTCGAATTATTTGCGGAATTGCGTGCATGATTGATTGACCTTTTTGTTCAGAGAATTTCCATACGCAAAATATTTCCCAACACATTCTTTTCTTTGTTTGGCCTTGTTTAGACTGCGGGAGTAAAGGGACTTTTCAATCCTATACCAACAGTATATATAAGCAGTACAGGTAATCACTATTAGGTCTAAGCAAATAACTCTGGCAAAATCTGGCAAAAATCTGAACTGGACCAATACGTCCAATACCACTGGGTCACAGAAACGTCTCAGTTGCCCTAGCTTCTAGACATCTAGACTGTAGCTGAAAAGAGTGACCCACCTTCGTAAATATTATTCTAGACTAGGACCAGATGACCTACTTCATAGCATCATAGTCTATTGTTCTAACTCCATTTCACGATAGACGGATGGGAAAATAGTCACCTTAGTTGCAGTTGGTAAGGCATTCGATTCATAAGTTCGAGCCAAAATATCTAAAAACCCTAGGCATAATATTTAGGTGCTGGGTCAACACGAGAACACCAGAAAGTAACCCGTTGAAATATTTGCAATCGAAAAACGAGTGCAAATTTTCGTCGGTGAGAGCAGTTACAGTTCCCTCTATCAAACCTCTTAAAAAAAAAACACGAAGATGGGAAAGGGTTTTTACATACTTGTAGGTACCTACCAACTTCAGTGGCGCAGTTGTTAACGCGTTGGACTTTGGATCTGGACTCCCGCTTTTTCCTATCCTGGCTTCCTTCTCTTTTGCTTTCGGAACAATAAGACCTCATTAGTTACAGCTTCTAAGAAGATTGGTGGAGATGCAAAATTTCTCAGGAAATCGGTGGGGATGCAAAATTTCTCAGGAAATTGGTGGGGATTCAAAATTTCTCAGGAAATTGGTGGAGATGCAAATTTCCCAAAGGAATCAATCACCCATCCAGATTCCAACAACACAACGTAGCTCCAGTAATCCATCGGGAGCTGAATAACTGATGCCTGCTGCTTGCTGCTTGACGCTGGCTGGCTTCTTTGGGAAAACAACTACCTACTGAGGTATCCCTATCCCATAGGGGGGAAAAAAATCTTTCAGTGATAGAGTAGGAAACCCGAACCCTCCAACTTCGGACTAGGAGTCCATGACCTTGACCGCGAGATGACCAGCTTATCCTTCAGACTGAGATTTCGTTAAACAATCACCAGAAAAAAAAATAACAATAATAATAGCAAGTAGGTATGTAATAAAATATGATCATACTTATAAAAAAAAACTCGTATTAAATTTGAATATTCACTGGCGTGAACCAAATCAACTTGCCCGCCTTGTAGATGTTCTAATCCACGGTTCAATGGTTCGATTCAAGGGAGAGGAATATATTATGATTTGATGGACATTCAAAATTGTCTCCTATGATTATTTATTGTCTCCTATGATTAGAAGATTCAAAAGTCTGGCTGGGGGAATTTAAACAGTGATTCATCAGTTTAGTCTAGCTGGAGGACTTTAAACAGGGAGTCTCTCTCTCTCAGGTTACAATCTGGCGATTGGTTGGCAGCAGCATCTTGGTTCTTCTCCTCCATTCATTCCGATTTTGAGCTAGTCGGTCGGTGGTGGGATTCGAACCCGGGACCTTCTGCATAGCAAGCAAGCGCGTTACCACTGGGCTAACCGTGCTCGAAACAGACACTCTGTATATCAGAGGAGCATAGGTATTTAGACTGCAGTGTGTATGCAATATTTGCAGCATGCAGCAGTGCAGTGCCATAATACAGGGTGTAACAAGAATCAGCCGAAAATTGTGAAAATAAACTGTGCAACAAAGGGACTTTTCCGCCTTTTCTTCAGGATTTTTTCAACAAAGGGACTTTTCAGTCCTTCCTTCGGGACTTTTCAGTCATTTGCTTCAGTTTCATGACTTGCTTTGGACTCGAACCACCATTCTTTAAAGCCAAAGTCGACCGAGGTTGATTACCGCACAGATTCCTACGGTTTAGGGGAACCGTCTTTTCAGCCTCAAACAGCCTGTTGGCTCAACAACCCTCTTAAGCCTATACAAATCAAATGGAACTTATCTGGCTGTTTGCTTAACAGGACTTCTAAGGACTGAAAAAATATTGGTGAAAACCACCCTAAATCTGCTTGATCGATCTATGACACCGATTTGACTGTAGACCACACAGTATAGGAAAAACGCTAAATGGCAAATAAACGTAAACAAAACTAGTAATTACTCTTATAATATCTTTAACATTATGAGCATATATCGTGGAAAAACTCCCGTGTAGGTATTTGTACGCTTCAATACGTGGTGGCAAATTATGTAACTGCGGACCGAGCCGGGTCAGTAGCGGATTTGGCGTTTTTTTAGCTAAATTTCCTTTAGTTTTGTGACACTCATTTATTGAGAAAACCAAACAGACCAAAAGCAAATAGGTAGATGTATAACATGTCTTATTTGATCACAATCTGAAATTGGAGCTTACTTTCTTTCTTATTTTAAGAGGTTTGATAGAGGGAACTATAACTCCCAGGGTCTGTTCGTTCTCGGAACGGCTGGCTTTCTCCTATCCTGTCTTCCTTGTCTCTTCGATTTCGGGACGATAAGACCTTAGCAGTTATAATTCCCTCTATCAAACCTCTTTGGTAAAATATATTTCCAAAATTTCCAATACCTCTCGGCTACACCACTGGTCAATTATCAATCTAGTTATGCTGTATCTGTAATTATAAATATGAATAAAATGTATACCACATAGACGTATTGGTACCTATAAATAGTAGAGATAGGTATACCTATAAATATTATAGATCCAAATGTTTCAAACCATGACCTAGCTCAACGTGTCTGTTTGAACACAAGCTGTGATCTATATGGACCTGACATTTTAGTACTTGCAGCATGAACGATATACAGGCTGATTGTCAAGTCCAGAATACTGATTTAAGAAGTCCAAATCTATTTGTAGCCACCCTAGTTAGCTTAGAGGGCAGTTTTATCTTGTAGGCGCTAGATTGCGACTTCGATTCTCGCCCGGGGTGAACATTATCCTCAACAGATAAGGTTCCTTCCCCCAATGGCTTTTTAAAGTTCCCTCTATCAAACCTCTTCAATAAATGAAAATCTATTTACCTAGGTACCTACATAATTATACTCTAGGATCTAGGTAAAAGAACTGAATTTATACTCAACTAAATAAGTACTTATTCCTTGAAGTACCTTTTAACAACTCACCCAAATATGTACCCAAATTCTTGGCAATAGGTCTTATACTCAGCCAAATAAGTACTTATTGCTTGAAGTACCTGGTAACTACCCACCCAAGTATGTACGTAAATCCCAAATTCTTGGTAATTCGAGTATGTGTTGATAAACCTTGAGCTTCAACTGCTCACAAGGAATCACCAAACTTGAAGCTGAGGTCCTAAGGATTGGCTTAAATCTCACACGCCATACCCTTCACCAAGTCTTGAAGTCTCTCACTTAGCTCTTTATTCATACAACCTTGTTCAGTGTTCACACATAATGCTTTATGAGCGGACTTCCCAAGAGGTCATTCGATTCCTAATTCGGATATTCTGGTCTTGAAGTGTACTTAAATACTTCTTGAAGAGTACTGAGAATTATTTATTCTTGAAGAGTACCTACCTTCTTAAATACGTGTCCGTAAGAAGAGTATTTATATTCTTGAAGAGCACTGACGGTATCAGTGGTATCCTTCTGTGAGATTATGTTGATTTAACTCGCGTGCCAAACTGTTTCTTCATTGGAGTACCTACCTATACTTATTTAAGTACCTATGCGTGGTATAGTTGTTGGTACACTTGAGGTTAATGTAGATTTAGGTATCTGAATACGATGGTTTTTGCTGATTGCGCATTGTGTTTATATTCGGTCTTAATGGACATCATGTCTGTAGGAGTTGGTACAAGGACTTGGGATACAATGATAATTAGATTAAGCGCTATTGGTTTAATTGATTTGCGAGAGATTTGGATGTGAAATAAGCGATATGTGATTGCCATTTGACCTGGGGCGTAGTCTTGTATACTGGGGTGAGAATATGTTTTTCATTTTGTATGGCCTTTACTAAATAATTACATATTAACCCTTTTTTCTCTCCTGTCCCCAGATCGTCACCCTCGCCTCCGTTCTGGCTGCCGCCACCGCCGGTTACGTCGCCCCAGTCGCTAGCTACTCTTACGCTGCCCCAGCTTACAGCAGTTACGCTGCACCAGCTTACAGCAGCTACGCCGCCCCAGCCTACTCCAGCTACGTCGCCCCCTCTTACTCCTACGCCGCTCCAGCCTACAGTAGCTACGTGGCCCCCGCCTACAAGGCCCCAGTTGTCGCTGCCCCAGCTGTCTACCACGCCCCAGTCGCCACCACCTACGCTAACACCTACAAGGTTGCCGTGAAGCCATACGCCTACGCCGCCCCATCTTACGCCTACTCTGCCCCATCTTACGCTTACTCTGCCCCAGTCGTCAAGTCTTACGCCCCAGCCTACTCCGCTCCAGTCGTCAAGTCTTACGTCCCATCTGTCTACTCTTACGCTGCCCCATACGCCAGCTACTACCACCACTAAGAGGTTCCCTCCCCTACCGATCAACCTTCTCCCCCCCATCATGGCGTGCACGTAGGAGCGATGAGGCGCTGAATGAATTTCCTCTCTCGTGGGGGAAAACGCATTCAACGTGCCGAGGATTTTGTTACTAATTGGACCGCGACGTCTTTCTGAGATTTTCTCCGGAAAATTTCAAAAAGGCACCCCTCCTCTCCAAATACCATGTGTTCAACTTATAGTTGGGGGGTTTCTGAACTACCAAAAAAAGACAACTCTCCTACTATGCTCTACTCTATTTATTCTTCCTGAAGTCTTTTCTATCAAATTTTATTTATTTATTACATTACTTGCCATAATTTATAGTCTGATGTGTTTCTATCTTCTTCTCAACACAATGAACTAGTCAGAAGTTCGCCTCGATCTTCTTTTTGTAAAATAATATCGAATAAAGAAACCATCTTCATCTGTATAAACTATAGGTACTTTGTTCTTATTTTTGTTCCTCCTATCTTAAGATTCATTGGAAAACTGTAATGAGCCGAAATTCAAAGCATTCGGATTAGTAGAACCGATCTTCTTTTTGTAAAATAATATCGAATAAAGAAACCATCTTCATCTGTATAAACTATACTTTGTTCTTATTTTTGTTCCTCCTATCTTAAGATTCATTGGAAAACTGTAATGAGCCGAAATTCAAAGCATTCGGATTAGTAGAATTAGCTCGAAATTTTGTCACAAGATTTGACCAAAACCGAAACACCACGACCATCAACAGACACATATCAAGAGACAAACTTACGTAAAACCATGTAAAAAAGATGAAAAGACGCATTCCTGAAGATACACCACGACCATCAACAGACACATATCAAGAGACAAACTTACGTAAAACCATGTAAAAAAGATGAAAAGACGCATTCCTGAAGATACCTACATCTTTTTCTCCCCTTAAACTACACACTTTTCATTCCTCGCGCACTTTTTTTCCACCTAAACAGAATTTTTCCTGCCAAACAAGTAGGTACATTGACTTGGGAGTCAAAGGCCCTGAAAAGTGAATGGGTGAGAACTGGGAAGCGTGGCTTAATTATGACTTTATAATACCACGTAGGTAGCTATTTATAGGTAGTTTCATAAGGGAAAGCTCATTTACATTTTTCCATTAATATTTATTATTTTTTCCCTGTTTCTTTAATCGGTTTATGCGGGGAAACTTTAATATAGGTAATCCTTCTGCCCTTGTCATCTTCTCTTCCCCTATCCTGCACTTCTGTAATCCTTTTAGCCAGCAACAATGAACAATGGCACATTGAAGCTTAACGGATACTCAGCAACGTTGTGCGTGGTTTAAATCTAGACGGGTGACCATCTCGGGGCAACACGTGTTGTTGTTGTTTTTTTTTTTTTTTTTTTTCGCGGCTGATCCTAAACAGATAAGGTTCGTTCTCGGAACGGCTGGCTTCCTCTATTCTATCTTCCCTCTCTCTTCGCTTTCGGGGCGATAAGACCTTACCAGTTACAGTTGACCAGTTCCCTCTATCAAATCTCTCTCTCTCTCTATCTAAAAAAAAAAAAAAAAAAAAAAAAATCCCTGCAAAAAAGTTTGAGGTACATATCTACGAGTAGACGGGAACTCGTAGATATGAAATTACAATCACTTCAGCAGAAGAGGACACAGTAAGTAAGCAGAAAAGATGGCCCTTTAAAAAAAAAAAAAAAAAAAAAAAAAAAAACAGAAAAACTATCCTCCCCTTCGATTTCTTTTCTTCTTATTCCCCTACTCTACCTACCCCCTCAATCTTTCGCCTCCTATAGGCTCCCTCATTCTATGACGTCATAGAGATTATTTTCCACGTGTCCCAGGATTTCATTCACAATGCTACGTGCTAAACCACGTGTACTGTGACGTCACTGGAGGTTGGGCGAATTTCTGCTCATCCTCCTTCTTCTTCTCTTCCTTTTTTACGTGCCAGCCCCATTTGTATATTTTTATCATGTGACTTTTTCAGTCATCATACGAAATCTCTCTTTGGACTACTTTGGACAATGGTCCCCTAAAACACCTGCTGCCATTCCAAACTATTATAAAATTTTGTATGATTAGGTACTGAATTAAAAGTCACAATACATAATCGAATACAACTCTTGTTAGCTTGGGAGCTGGCGCGTCGACCTTGTAAGAGCTAGTCGATTTCCGCTCGGACGGATTTTATCCTGAACGGATAATGTTCGTTCTCAGAACGGCTGACTTTCTCTCTCTTCAATTTCGGGACAATATAACACCCCAGCACTCTCAGCAGCAGGAACAGTTTCCTACTTTAGTGTAGAGCACATTGCATAATTAAAAGGATTCTAGGCGTTCATACAAATTTTTCAGCATCTAGGAAAAAAACTTTTCGCTCTAACAAAACGGTGTGCGCGGGAATAATTCAAAAACAAAAATTACTTTTGAGTTTTGACTGAAATGAAAAAGCAGAAAAAGTTTTGTGGAAACGGAAACTGTGAAGTTACAAAGGTTTATTGGCATTTTTTTCCAATTTCGTTTTACTAAAATCTTTACCAAAAGCTCAAAGCTTTCAAAGTCAGTTACAGTCGTTTTGCTACTAGAGTTCAGTGGGTTTTGTAGCTCTCAGAAACTTTAGATTTTTAAGAAGTCCAATCTCCAGAACCTCTTGTTGAAGCCCTAAGTTCCATCATGAGTAATAGAGGTAAGATAAACATTACCTACCACTACCAGTTAATAGTTTTAAGTTTTAAGGCATTGTTGTAAGCTGGATAATTTAGTTGGATAACAGGCAAACTCAACAATATGTAGGTTTTATACCCTGGGAAAAACTGTGTAGGCAAGGTACCTGCCTAGAGTAAAAGTTTAAACTACAACTGTGCCCTGGTTGACCAACTTTTGTTTCAGGTTTCCGAGACAGGAGAAGAAAGGATCAGAGTAGTACAAATGTTAACATTGGTGGAAAGAAAAATCTGATTGATGAAAACTCCCCGGTAGTTCAAGAGTTTAGAAAGTATGCCATCATTATGAACACCAAGCAAGACAAATACGAGAGACTGGTCAAAATAAGCAGAGATATCACCATTGAAAGTAAAAGGGTCATTTTCTTGCTACATACGTTATTAAGGTGAGTTTAGCCAGTCTCGTTAGCTCAGAGGGTAGTGTGTCTGCGTTGTAAGTGCTAGGTCATGTGTCCGATTCCCACCCAAGGTGAATCTATCCTAAACAAATGAAGTTTGTTCCCAGAACAGCTGGCCCCCTCCTATCCTGTCTTCTTTCCCTCTTTGCTTTTGAGAGGTGATATAGAGTTACCATTCCCTCTATTAAACCTCTTGAAAAAATAAAATAATAATAAGTATGAGTAGTGTATTGTCCATCAGTCCATGTAGGGTACCTATAAGCTAAGAAAGCAGTGCTGAAGTCTCAGTTGTGTAGTGGTTTATGCAATGGATTTTTTAGTTTGCTAGTTTGAGTCCAAATACAGTTGTTATAAAATTTTAGCAATCACCATTTGTGGCAACATTCTATGTATGCTTTCCATTTTTTTTCTCCATAATAATTGAAGCCATAACTTTATTTTCTCTAGGAGTGACACTCAGAAAGTCCTAGAAGAAGCTGAGTCCAGACTAAACATCCTCATGCAAACCCATTTCAAATCTATCAAAGCTGAGTTGGTTGGTGAAGATCTCTATCAATACATACGGGCCTTCTCTGCAGGTAACTTACCTTTGAGATAATTTGAAAGAAAAATTAGAAAAAGGGCATTGACCTTTGTGCAAAATTTCAGTGGATTTGATCAAAACCTAAAATTTTAGAAAATTACCCTATTTACACAATATTTAAATCAACAAGGATTGCTTACAATTTGTACAAAATTTCAGAAAATTCCTCTTTGTAGAATTTACCCAAGGATAGCTTAAAATCTGTAGGTACCTTCATTTTTTTAAACCCCCAATCTATTTTAATCTATACCTACCCTAAAAGGAGTATGTAGTTCTTTGTAGCCTTTTCCTATTTAAACAGGGTTATAGAGTTGGTGTTTCTTGCCAGCCCCTTCCAGGCAGCTGTATTTTGTAATTTTTTACCCCATTTCCTGATCTCACTGGATTTTTTTTTCTTCTTCAACTAATTTATTAATGTGTGTGTTACGTTTGTATTATACTTCAGGGCTTCAAGAGTTCATTGAAGCGTACACATTCCTGCATTATTTGAAATCCAATCATCTCATAGGCTGGGATCATGTGGAGCAGAAAATGGAAGCAATAGGGAAGAAATTAAATGAAAAGTTTAAAAAAAAAGTGATATACCCAATAAATGTTTTTAACCTAATTTTTGGTACATGTTACAGATAAAGAGTACAGTGAATAGGGGGACTTTTTTTATCTCGCCTTTTCGCTGAGATTTTTTTTTTCTCTCTATCGGATAAGACGTTTTAACTCTGGAATACGAGGTCGTTCACAAGATTTTACCCAGTGTTTACACGGGACCAGTGCCTACTACTGGCCTCGAGTGCTGTGTTCTTACGAGACTACCACAAAAAAAATCCCAGACAAAGCTTGAAAAATTCCCAGACAAATCTGAAAAAAATCCCTCTAAAGAAATGAAAAATCCCTCAAGTAAGAACACTGCTTGTGTGTGTGATCCATCCATAACTCGCTGGCTTTTCTCTATGAATCCATGATCAGTGGGGGATTAAGTGGGATATTTACTCAGTGAAGGATAAGAGATTGGGTCTATACCAGCTTGATAGAGTTTCTCTATGAATCAATGATTAGTGGGATCTTTTCGGTACTTGTTCAGAAGTCACGTCAATGGAAGCTTTCACAATTTGAGTAGTGAACCGTGTTATTATACGGTTAGGTTAGGCACAAAAAGGAGCTTACTTTTTCATTATCGTGGCTTCTGAATAATTACCGTATTTTCTCAGTGAAGGATAAGCGATTGGCTCGATGGCTTTTCTCTATGAATCCATGGGGATATTGTAGGATATTTTCTCAGTGCAGGATTAGAGGGTCTTTCACGTGGCCGTCTGAGTTCCTCTAGAAGCGCTGGCTCCCGGCCTATTCTTGGCGGAATTGTAGTTGACCAAGGTCCGGCCGATGAGGTATTTATCATTCTTAATGTGCTCGTACAGCTGAATGAATTGCTCCACCTGAGGGGAAAATCGGAACAAAAACAGTTATAGGAAACTGGAAAAAATGCTTTGACTTCTAGATCCCGAGATAAATCGATTAAAAAAATGCCGGTAAATCGTGAACTTTGACGTCACGGTATACGCTCCGGTAGGCGATGACGTCACATCAAATGTCTCGAGCAAAGCTCCCTCGCAGGTAACGCATTAATGTGTTTGTGCGCATACGTTTCTGCGCAAAAAATGCTTCTGGCAGTAAACACAGGGTATGTTCTATTCTATTTTTCTTTATTGCCTTTTCCCATACGTAAGGGGTTGACGTTTTTCGTCAGCCTCCCAATCAGCCTTAGGGTGATTGCTTTTGGGCTGACATTTGGTTTGGCTACAAAAATTTACGAGTATTTGTCTAGCACCCAATTTCAGGCTGGTCTCCTCCCTCTTTAAAGTCCCTAATTAGATATGTACCTACTACCTAGCTAATTAAATACTATTAGGTCCAGGATTTCAGCGAGGGGGGGAACAAAAGGGGGAGGGGCAAAAGTTCGCCCCGAACGGGAATCAAACCCGAGGCCTAGCGTTTGCTTACCTGGACGTAGATGACGAAAACCACCACCACGATCACCAAAATGAACGGATAGATCCTCCGCGCCACGAGGTTCCTCAGGGCGCTATTCCTTACGAACAGGGGCACTGTAAAAGATAAAGTAGAGTTTTCTAAAAAAATAATGGGGAAAAAAGATTAATTAATACTTCGTTTTTCGATTGCAAATATTTCAACGGGTTACTTTCTGGTGTTCCCGTGTTGACCCAGCACCTAAATGGGAAGTATTGTGTCTCTTCTCGCCCATCTGATGAGAGGCATACTACGGGATGGGCATGCTACGACACAGACCACAAGCGTCCAATGTAGCAGTTGTTTCATCGCTACGAAAAAAAAACGGCGGTGAAACACTCATCTTTTTTAAAAAAAAAAAAAAAAAAAGAGAAGACGAAGGAGGAAGAAGAAGAAGAAGAAGCCGAAGGAGAGGAAGATATATCGGACGCTTATGGGCAATAGTTGGAGCATCATAACCACGTTTTCCCTCTGGAAACTAAATAGACGGGGAACCTTTAGAGGTTAGATGAAGTGTTTTTACTTTCCTTATCCTATAGGAAGGAAAGTAATGTAATCGGGTCAAATTTTCGATGGTCAGATTTTAGTGCCAAAACACGTTTTGAGGTCCCTAGAGCCTAAATCCAAAGTTTCAGCCATTGGTCCGTGTGTGTGTCTCTGTGTCTGTCTGTCTGTAAACAAAATATCTCAAGAACGGTAAGAGCTAGAGACTTGAAATTTGATATGTAGCTGTCAAATGTGACAAGGATGCGACACGAAACTTTTGGTTAAGACCGGCGCAACGCTTGGCGGCATTTTAGCGCTTTTTGGCGTTTTTCGGTGTAATTTAACAATATCTTGGGAACGGTATAAGCTAAAGTTCATAAATGTGACAAGGATGCAACACAAAACGTTTGCTTGAGATGGTTGCTGCGCTTGGCGGTATTTTGACCGCTTTTGGACAGATTTCGACCGTTTTTTGGCGGTTTTCAGCTATACTGACTAAACGGTTAGAGATATTGTAAAAGTTACTATAGAACATAAAAATAAGCATCATTCAATAGGATAAGGAAAGTCGTGTGATGTTCACAACAGATTTTCTAAGTGTGTATTTATATTTACACATCATTGGTAGGTACAGATCTACTTATTACCTAGCTATTTGCGAGCTTTTAGAGGTGATGGTGTTGTTAGTCTATTATTTTTGTTATGTCATGGTAGTAGATATCAACATAAATATATGTACTATACGGTACTTATTATTAACATGAAAACCAGGCGGGGCCCATCATGGTGATAGCGGCGGCTATTTTGGTATAGAGAACCCCGAGGGCCCAGTTGTGCCAAATCCAGAGGACGGGCGTCTGGTCCAACGGGACCCGGAACGGGACGACGATAATGAGCTCCAGACAGAGGCCGAAGAGAAGCGGGATGATGCCTGGGGGACAGAGGGAATACACATCTCAATATGACCAGAGATGAGCCAAAAAGATCGAGGTACTGTTCTAGGACCTTATTCAAGAAACCATCTACTTTTTTGCACCTTGAATTTAAGTTGAAAAAAAAAAAAACATTATAATAAAAATCCTTAAGCCTCATTGGTCTTGTAACTTATTGGTCCAAATACATCCCTGGTAAACTATCTTACAGGCTCACAGTGAAAGTGGCAGTTATTTCCAAATCAAATCTTTTTCTTTTTAACTTTATTTAATTTTTTTGTTGTGATAAATTGTGATAAAATATAAATAATAAATAAGTAGGTATATACACAATTTTCCTTCATACTAACTTACGAGTAACAGCTTAAATTATGTCTATTTTTTTGATATTTATTCGTGCTTTCAATTAAATGAAATAAATGTTTAATCATTTATTTCCTCACCTATCAATATAACGAGTCCAATGGCCATCTTGGCGGCGAGCAAACTCCACACGCCCAGCTTCCGCATCATTTCCACACGGCCGAGCGGTAACCAGCGCCGCACCACGGTCACCATTTTGGCCACCAGCCAGCACAGATAGAGACCGCAGGACGCCGTGTAGAGCTCGTGAATGCCGGGGCCTCCGGGGGAGGGGCTGGCGGGGGACGGAGCGGGAGGCGCGCCCGCCGGCCCTGGCCGCGGGGCGACGGGAATCGCCGGCCAGAACATCATAGCACGCCGGCCTGGGGGGAGAAAATAATAATAGTGGGTATTTAAAAAGGACTAATATTATTATTTAATGTTGTTCTTGCTTTAGGGGCTTTAGCTTACATCGAATGATGACGACAGAAAAAAAAAAGATATCTTTTTGTGTCTGACATACATAATTTTCTTCCTCTACCATTTAATATTGTTGTTTTCAAGTGTCATGGAATTTGGCCATTCTTTAATAAATTATAAATGTGTCAGAAGAAGAAAAGATGAACCATCACGAGTACCAGTAAAGATTTCCTGTGGTATGTTTTTTTTTTTTTTTTTTTTTAAATTAGGGGGATTACAGAAAAAAGAAAAGATATCTTTTTGTGTCTGACATACATAATTTTCTTCCTCTACCATTTAATATTGTTATTTTCAAGTGTCAAGGAACTTGGCCATTCTTTAATAAATTATAAATGTGTCAGAAGAAGAAAAGATGAACCATCATGAGTACCAATAAAGATTTCCTGTGGTATGTTTTTTTTTTTTTTTTAAGATAGAGTAACTACTAAGGTCTTATCGTCCCAAAATTGAAGACAAAAGGAAGGATAGGAGAAAGCCAGCCGGTCCAAGAACGAACATTATGTGTTCAAGATAAAATCTGCCCCGGGGGGAAATCGAACCCGCGACCTAGCGCTTACAAGGTAGACGCACTACCCTCCAAGCTAACTAGACTGGCTCATAAATGAAAACTCGCTTCGTTCAGCCAGCAAAAAAAAAACTTACCTAACCACACAGGTACAGTGAGTAGTACAAAGCTAGATACAACCAGAGACACACACACCAAGGCGAGTAGGCCGACAATTCTAGCGAAGAAATATGAGGGTCGTGTGTACGGCTGGAACCCTGTAGGGCCGCCAATTTGAAGCAAGGCCTGGTGGGCCGCCCCGAGGTCGTTGCCCAGGGCCGGAAAGTTGGCTTCTTGGCGGACTGGGTGACGGGGGGACTCGGTTTCATCCCCTGAAATTAAAGAGTTAAAAAATCACTGTTAGGTAACGCGCTTGCTTGCCATGCAGGAGGTCCCAGGTTCGATGCTCACCATCGGCAAAAATTTGTACTCGTTTTTCGATTGCAAATATTTCTACGGGTTACTTTCTGATTGACTCGTGATGACCCAGCAACTAAATGGGAAGTATTGTGTCTCTTATCGCCTATCTGATGAGGGACATACTACGGGATGTGCATGCTACGCCACCATCGGCAAAAAATTGTACTCGTTTTTCGATTGCAAATATTTCTACGGGTTACTTTCTGATTGGCTCGTGATGACCCAGCAACTAAATGGGAAGTATTGTGTCTCTTATCGCCTATCTGATGAGGGACATACTACGGGATGTGCATGCTACGACATATACCACACAAGCGTTCAATGTAAGACTTGTTTCATTGCTACAAAATAAGAAAGGCAGTGAAACACTTTTTTTTAAGTTCATGAACATTATTGTAATCCTTTCACCCCATGCACATCTACAATTATTGTAGGAGAGATTAAACAAATGAGTGGTAAATCATTCTAACACTCACCCAACAAGTACGACTTGAGGTTGAGAAAATAGGACACCACTCGGCACCACACCCGCAGACCACACAAGCGTTCAATGTAAGACTTGTTTCATTGCTACAAAATAAGAAAGGCAGTGAAACACTGTTTTTTTTTTTTTTTTTTAAGTTCATGAACATTATTGTAATCCTTTCACCCCATGCACATCTACAATTGTAGGAGAGATTGAACAAATGAGTGGTAAATCATTCTAACACTCACCCAACAAGTACGACTTGAGGTTGAGAAAATAGGACACCACTCGGCACCACACCCGGATCACATTCTTGAGCCACACGCGGGTTTGACTCTGTTCCAGTATCGCCGGCAGTACCACCTACAACAGGAATAGAATAGTTTACATATGTAGGATAGGAGTAAATAAATGCAGTTTCTTTGTGGTATTATATGTATGTATTATATGTTATATACCTCAGCAGTTGCTGAATTGGGGTCTTGGCCTTGAGCTTTGGCATATAGGTATTTCAAATGGGAAGAACTTGAAAATACTTCATGTATAATGGTTATATTAATAGGTAGGATTACTCTTTGTATGTTTTTCTAAACACATCTCCCTCTATCCGACCTTCAGGCCGGGCACCTCCATCGCCACCTCCATTCTGATTGGGGTTCATAGGGCCCGGGGTGATGGTCTCTAGCCATGTTTAATTGGCTCGTCCTGAACCGCAGTCAACCATCGTGAGGACTTGGGCTTATTCTTCTTCTTCTCTTCCTTTTTTACGTGCCAGCCCTATTATTTTGTATTTTATCATGTGACTTTTTCAGTCATCATACGAAATCTCTCTTTGGACTCCTTTGGACAATGGTCCCCTAAAACACCTGCTGCCATTCCAAACTACCTATTATAAAATTTTGTATGATTAGGTACTGAATTTAATCGAATACAACTCTTGTTAGCTTGGGAGCTGGCGCGTCGACCTTGTAAGAGCTAGTCGATTTCCGCTCGGACGGATTTTATCCTGAACGGATAATGTTCGTTCTCAGAAACGGCTGACTTTCTCTCTCTTCAATTTCGGGACGATATAACACCCCAGCACTCTCAGCAGCAGGAACAGTTTCCTACTTTAGTGTAGAGCACATTGCATAATCAAAAGCATTCTAGGCGTTCATACAAATTTTTCAGTATCTAGGAAAAAAACTTTTCGCTCTAACAAAACGGTGTGCGCGGGAATAATTCAAAAACAAAAATTACTTTTGAGTTTTGACTGAAATGAAAAATGGAACTTTGAAAAAAGTTTTGTGGAAACGGAAACTGTGAAGTTACAAAGGTTTATTGGCATTTTTTTCCAATTTCGTTTTACTAATCTTTACCAAAAGCTCAAAGCTCTCAAAGTCAGTTACAGTCGTTTTGCTACTAGAGTTCAGTGTTCAGTGGGTAAACAGATTTTTGTAGCTCTCAGAAACTTTAGATTTTTAAGAAGTCCAATCTCCAGAACCTCTTGTTGAAGCCCAAAGTTCCATCATGAGTAATAGAGGTAAGATAAACATGACCTACCAGTTAATAGTTTTAAGGCATTGTTGTAAGCTGGATAATTTAGTTGGATAACAGGCAAACTCAACAATATGTAGGTTTTATACCCTGGGAAAAACTGTGTAGGCAAGGTACCTGCCTAGAGTAAAAGTTTAAACTACAACTGTGCCCTGGTTGACCAACTTTTGTTTCAGGTTTCCGAGACAGGAGAAGAAAGGATCAGAGTAGTACAAATGTTAACATTGGTGGAAAGAAAAATCTGATTGATGAAAACTCCCCGGTAGTTCAAGAGTTTAGAAAGTATGCCATCATTATGAACACCAAGCAAGACAAATACGAGAGACTGGTCAAAATAAGCAGAGATATCACCATTGAAAGTAAAAGGGTCATTTTCTTGCTACATACGTTATTAAGGTGAGTTTAGCCAGTCTCGTTAGCTCAGAGGGTAGTGTGTCTGCGTTGTAAGTGCTAGGTCATGTGTCCGATTCCCACCCAAGGTGAATCTATCCTAAACAAATGAAGTTTGTTCCCAGAACAGCTGGCCCCCTCCTATCCTGTCTTCTTTCCCTCTTTGCTTTTGAGAGGTGATATAGAGTTACCATTCCCTCTATTAAACCTCTTGAAAAAATAAAATAATAATAAGTATGAGTAGTGTATTGTCCATCAGTCCATGTAGGGTACCTATAAGCTAAGAAAGCAGTGCTGAAGTCTCAGTTGTGTAGTGGTTTATGCAATGGATTTTTTAGTTTGCTAGTTTGAGTCCAAATACAGTTGTTATAAAATTTTAGCAATCACCATTTGTGGCAACATTCTATGTATGCTTTCCATTTTTTTTCTCCATAATAATTGAAGCCATAACTTTATTTTCTCTAGGAGTGACACTCAGAAAGTCCTAGAAGAAGCTGAGTCCAGACTAAACATCCTCATGCAAACCCATTTCAAATCTATCAAAGCTGAGTTGGTTGGTGAAGATCTCTATCAATACATACGGGCCTTCTCTGCAGGTAACTTACCTTTGAGATAATTTGAAAGAAAAATTAGAAAAAGGGCATTGACCTTTGTGCAAAATTTCAGTGGATTTGATCAAAACCTAAAATTTTAGAAAATTGCCCTATTTACACAATATTTAAATCAACAAGGATTGCTTACAATTTGTACAAAATTTCAGAAAATTCCTCTATGTAGAATTTACCCAAGGATAGCTTAAAATCTGTAGGTACCTTCATTTTTTTTAAACCCCCAATCTATTTTAATCTATACCTACCCTAAAGGGAGTATGTAGTTCTTTGTAGCCTTTTCCTATTTAAACAGGGTTATAGAGTTGGTGTTTCTTGCCAGCCCCTCCCAGGCAGCTGTATTTTGTAATTTTTTACCCCATTTCCTGATAATTTCTCACTGGATTTTTTTTTCTTCTTCAACTAGTTTATTAATGTGTGTGTTACGTTTGTATTATACTTCAGGGCTACAAGAGTTCATTGAAGCGTACACATTCCTGCATTATTTGAAATCCAATCATCTCATAGGCTGGGATCATGTGGAGCAGAAAATGGAAGAGCTGTGCGGTCCCGAGGCAGAAGAATCTCAAGTAAAACTGCTAACTCCCACTGAATTTGTTTTGGGTGAGTAAAAGCCCACTTGTCGAGAGTTTCATCAGATTTTTCCGAATGACAATGTAAGGTAATTTCAATGAGAGCCTTAAGGTTCATTCCCACTTGTGGGTTTCATTCGAATTTTTTTCCGAATGTCCTGTATATAGTGTAATTTAAATGAGAGTGTTCCCACTACACACGACACGACTTTTTTCCGAACGACACAAAATGTCCTGTAGGCAATGTAATTTAAATGAGAGTGTTGCCACTTACGCACGATTATATTCCCCGGAACAACAAGTCAGACAAGTGGGAACAGGCCTTAAGGTCTTGCTGTACCTACGTACGCTATAATGAACCAACTCCATTTGTCTGTGTTGCGTTAGCACAGTTAGAAAGAAATCATGCTCTCTCCTAAATTTTTTGTGGTAAAGCAGAGCTTTTTTACTTTTGTGGATACCACAACATTACTAAGTGACTCCTTTGTAATCAATATCCAATTGTCCATATTTCAATAATCTTTTTACACTGGTAATGTCGCCACTGGTCGCTACTCGATTAAAGTAGCTACTCAATTGTCCTCACGAGGCTTAAGTGACTCCTTTGCAATCAATGTCCAATTGTCCATATTTCAATAATCTTTTTACACTCGTAATGTCGCCACTGGTCGCTACTCGATTAAAGTAGCTACTCAGTTATTCTCACGAGGCTGAGTGCACCCCGAACTCCAAGCACAGAGCCGAAAAAAAAACCTCGGCCCCGCAGGGAATCGAACCCGGGCCTCCTGTGTGCAAGCCTAGTGTGATTCCCACTCGGCCACAGAGACTACTCCTACGTACGCTATAATTAATCAGGGGAATCTAATTGTATTATGTATAAACATTGTTAACATACTATCATGTATTTGGACAATAAAAATAATTGAATTGAATCGAACCCGGGCCTCCTGTGTGCAAGCCTAGTGTGATACCCACTCGGCCACAGAGACTACTCCTACGTACGCTATAATTAATCAACTCAGTTTGAATATGTTACTTTAGAACAATAAAGAAATCATCCTGAAACTGAGTACATCCCTGTGTTATTTCAGGGGTGGGTGATTTATCAGGAGAACTCATGCGCTATGCTATCGGCAGTGTAGCAGCAGGGTCGGACTCAACAGATTGCATCAACGCTACTAATACAGTACGAGATCTTTATGTTGCCATGCTGGCTTCGGGTATGTTTTATATAGGCCTAGTTCGTAGGATCTGGGTTTGACCCCTATTCGAGTCAAGGATCATTTTTTTTTTATTATTTTTTTTTTATTATTAATATTTTTACTAGTTATTTTCTTTATAATAGAGATTTAACGTGACTGTATAACTGTCAAGAGCGCTAAGGTTTCTAGTATGTATTCCAGATTCTAGTGATAAGGGTTTACACTCCCTTTGGTGACACGCTACCTATCTCATGTTAACCTCACCCAGCCTAAGTGGGGCTGAGAAAAAGGTGTTCTCAATCGTGGCATGCCCATCCTCAAGTATGTCCCTCAACTCTCTCATAAGATGGGCCATAGGAGACACAGTTCTTCCCATTTAGTTTTATTTAACTACCGTAAACTGAGGTGACTTTGCACCACTTTTACTCAAATTTTTGGATACCTTGTTATAACTTTGTAACCAAATATCATTTCTCTTTCATTCTCAGGGGTTTCCCGGGTAAAAGAAGCCTCTCGCAAGCTGGCCGTACTCAAACAATCCCTTCAGAAGATGGAAAGGACCGTTTACACTGTCAAGGTACGCGGCTCCGAGATGCCGCGTCACGTGATAGCTCATGTTGTGAACGAGTCTGAGCATGATGTTGATGATAGCATCGATGAGGGCTTCTACTGAAGTGCCTTGGGTTTTTATACTGTCATACTCCCGGGACGGAGATTTTATACTCTGGGAGCCTTGTTTTGATGGGACGTCACACACTGGCTTCGCCTTTTTTGGCGGGACGAAGGTTTTTTTTTTTTTTTTTTTTTTTTTTTTTTTTTTTTTTTTTTTTTTTTGTGGATTTTTTTTTTTTTTTTTTTTTTTTTTTTTTTTTTTTTTTTTTTTTTCAAGTGTGAAAAAGGACTATAATTATTATTTCTATTGTTGTTATTTTCAAAGGCCAAGGAAAAGGAACTTGACCACTAGGCCAGTCTCCCATAACTTGTAAATATGTATGTAAGTAGAAGAAATGATGAACCATCATGAGAACCCCGTGGCTTAGTGGGTTTCACGCCGAAGGTCCAGGGTTCGATTACCGACGGGGTCGAACTTTCTTTGGCCTCGTGGGGACAATTGAGGAGCTACTTTAATCGAGTAGCGACCAGGAATGAAGACTGATTGCAAAGGAGGCACTTTGTCGTGCTGTGATATTCAAAAAAGTTCTGAAAAACCCCGGCTTTACCACAAACAATTCCTGATTTGATTTTGCATAGATAAAAGTAATCAGGCAAAATTATAATGAATCAAACCATGTCAACAAATTGTGTTTTATTTAGACTGTCTCACACAAAGTCAGGACAGACTCACAACCACCAACAGTTTGCAAACACCCTGTGCTTCTTATTTTGTACACAGTACACATTCTATACAAATCTTTTCAGCCTTTGGTGCATTCCTCCACAGAGGTTCTCGCTTTTGTCATTATTTTTCCAAGTCACGCGCAGACCGTCTGAACGTGTGGCGGAAAAAGGTTCAGACCGTGATCTGTCGTACGGTCTGACATACCTAGGTCTCGAGCTTTTTCAGACCGTCTGAGCGTGTGTGGCGGAAAAAGGTTCAGACTGCGGTCTCATACAGTCTGCATACCTAGGTCTCAAGTCTCGAGCTTTTTCAGACCGTTTGAACGTGTGTGGCGGAAAAAGGTTCAGACTGCGGTCTCATACGGTCTGACATACCTAGGTCTCGAGCTTTTTCGGCCACACGTTCAGACAGTCTGAGTGTGAGTGGCGGGGCATACATAAGATCTATAGTAAATTCACCATAATATGCACAGGCACTCTGCTTTATGTTTAAAATTATGCCAAAAGCGAAAAACAGTGTATGAGAACGCACCATTTATTTATACACAGTAGACAGTTTTGGAAGCGTTTATTGTTCATCATTCTCGAATGATTTTTCAGGAAAACCGAAGCCCAATCGTAGGGCAAAACGAAATCGTACGATTGAATTTCGGATTTTTACGGAAACGCCCGAATGTCAAATCGTAGGGGCAAAACGAATATACACGATTCGATTTCGGACTTTTCAGGCTTATCCGAGTGAGTAGGTAATTAATTCGAGAATAGAAGAACAAAAAACGCAATGTGTACAATGTAGATCTCTGTTGACCTAATATAAATTGAAAGGTATAAAATATCACATATACAGAGGTAGGATATCACACGATATGGGGTGTACAATGTAGATCTCTGTTGACCTAATATAAATTGAAAGGTATAAAATATCACATATACAGAGGTAGGATATCACACGATATGGGAGAGCGAAATTTAATCCGACAATTTTTTATTGTAGGTAGGAAAAAATTGACGCCATAGGTGCATTTTTATTTTAATGTTAAATGTTCCACCGCCGGTTTTATTTCGTAGCAATGAAACAACTGACTTACATTAGATGTGGTCTGTGTCGTAGCATGCCCATCTTGTAGGTGTATGAGACAATTTTTTATTGTAGGTAGGAAAAAATTGACGCCATAGGTGCATTTTTATTTTAATGTTAAGTGTTTCACCGCCGGTTTTATTTCGTAGCAATGAAACAACTGACTTACATTAGATGTGGTCTGTGTCGTAGCATGCCCATCTTGTAGGTGTATGGTCAGACTGATCACATAGTATGGAAAAGAAAATTGCTACATTATACATTGTATTGCCGTATCGTGTGATCCTACCTTAAGAAATAAAGGAAAAATATACATTTCAGTGAAAGGGGGGGGGTTAACATAAACAAAATTAAATTCACTAGTCATTTAAATTTATTATTATGGTTAAAAAAAAAAAATAATAATAAATAAATAAAAAAAAAATATGAAAACATTAACTAAAGTCCGAGACCACAACTGATTAAACTTGATTTAAATTAAACTCATTGAATTAGGGCTTAGGCAATCTCTTATCTTTAGAATCAGGGAATTAGGCAATCTCTTATCTTTAGAATCAGAATGTTTAATCCAATCGTAACCCGAGTTACGAGTTTAATTTAGATTATAGTCCCGGCCTCTTTTTTTGTTTTTTTTTGTTTTTTTTTTTTTTTTTTTTGAATTGGAGAAGGAAAGAGACTCCAATAGGGAAGAAATTAAATGAAAAGTTTAAAAAAAAGTGATATACCCAATAAATGTTTTTAACCTAATTTTTGGTACATGTTACAGATAAAGAGTACAGTGAATATGGGGACTTTTTTTTTCATCAGACTTTATCTCGCCTTTTTGCTGAGATTTTTTTTTCTCTCTATCGGATAAGACGTTTTAACTCTGGAATACGAGGTCGTTCACGAGATTTTAACCAGTGTTTACACGGGACCAGTGCCTACTACTGGCCTCGAGTGCTGTGTTCTTACGAGACTACCACAAAAAAAATCCCAGACAAAGCTTGAAAAATTCCCAGACAAATCTGAAAAAAAATCCCTCTAAAGAAATGAAAAATCCCTCAAGTAAGAACACTGCTTGTGTGTTAGGGTGGAGTGAAAAAAAAAATGTTCGAATTTAAAAACGCCTGATATGTCAAAAGTTGCGTATTGATGAGTAGATTAATCCCTGAGTTTTTCTTTTTACTCTGGTAATGCCGCCACTGGTCGTTCCTCGATTAAAGCAGCTACTCAATTGTCCTCACAAGGCTGAGTGCACCCCGAACTCTAAGCACAGAGCCGAAAAAAACCTCGGCCCCGCAGGGAATCGAACCCGGACCTCCTGCGTGCAAGCCTAGTGTGATACCCACTCGGCCAGTGTGTGTGATCCATCCATAACTCGCTGGCTTTTCTCTATGAATCCATGATCAGTGGGGGATTAAGTGGGATATTTACACAGTGAAGGATAAGAGATTGGGTCTATCTATACCAGCTTGATAGAGTTTCTCTATGAATCAATGATTGGTGGGATCTTTTCGGTACTTGTTCAGAAGTCACGTCAATGGAAGCTTTCACAATTTGAGTAGTGAACCGTGTTATTATACGGTTAGGTTAGGCACAAAAAGGAGCTTACTTTTTCATTATCGTGGCTTCTGAATAATTACCGTATTTTCTCAGTGAAGGATAAGCGATTGGCTCGATGGCTTTTCTCTATGAATCCATGGGGATATTGTAGGATATTTTCTCAGTGCAGGATTAGAGGGTCTTTCACGTGGCCGTCTGAGTTCCTCTAGAAGCGCTGGCTCCCGGCCTATTCTTGGCGGAATTGTAGTTGACCAAGGTCCGGCCGATGAGGTATTTATCATTCTTAATGTGCTCGTACAGCTGAATGAATTGCTCCACCTGAGGGGAAAATCGGAACAAAAACAGTTATAGGAAACTGGATAAAATGCTTCAGGCAGTAAACACAGGGTATGTTCTATTCTATTTTTCTTTATTGCCTTTTCCCATAGGTAAGGGGTTGGCGTTTTTCGTCAGCCTCCCAATCAGCCTTAGGGTGATTGCTTTTGGGCTGACATTTGGTTTGGCTACAAAAATTTACGAGTATTTGTCTAGCACCCAATTTCAGGCTGGTCTCCTCCCTCTTTGAAGTCCCTAATTAGATATGTACCTACTACCTAGCTAATTAAAAACTATTAGGTCCAGGATTTCAGCGAGGGGGGGGACAAAAGGGGGAGGGGCAAAAGTTCGCCCCGAACGAATCAAACCCGCGGCCTAGCGTTTGCTTACCTGGACGTAGATGACGAAAACCACCACCACGATCACCAAAATGAACGGATAGATCCTCCGCGCCACGAGGTTCCTCAGGGCGCTATTCCTTACGAACAGGGGCACTATAAAAGATAAAGTAGAGTTTTCTAAAAAAATAATGGGGAAAAAAGATTAATTAAACATAGTAAACCCCTCCAAACCATGAAAGTAACCGGCTGGTACTCCAAGGCAAAAGATGGGACGATGTGGAGGCTCATTGTGGAGGAGGCGAGGGTACTTCTAGGTTCCATCAAGGCCAGGGTATAGCAGCTTGGGCAGGGGAAAAAATACTGGTCACAATAGATCCAAAGAGGTCGCAGTGTTAATTGCATACTCTCTTGAGAGAGGAGCAACCAGTCCCATAATAGAATAGAATAGAAGGGCAACACAAGTTAAATTAATAAAATAAAAAAAAATAGTAAACCCCTCCAAACCATGAAAGTAACCGGCTGGTACTCCAAGGCAAAAGATGGGACGATGTGGAGGCTCATTGTGGAGGAGGCCAAGGCCCACCCCGGGCTGTAGTGCCGTTTGGTAAGGTAAGTAAAACCCCACCCGTGCCTTGCCACATTGGGTTTAGAATACTTACTATGCAGAAAAACAAACAATTGATTACCAAAAAAAAAAAAAAAATCAATTTATTATTTTGTATATGTATTTCATGTTTGTCATTGTTGGGTCAACACGGTTATTAATCTCATTTTGTTAATATTGTAGAATAAAAGTAATATTATTAAAATCTAAATCCTGATTTATTTGTGGTGAAGCTGAGAGCTTCTTCACAATTTTTGTGGATATCACAGCATTACTAAGAGCCTCCTGTACTATTTCTGACATATCTATAGTTTTTCTTTTTACTCTGGTAATGCCGCCACTGGTCGTTCCTCGATTAAAGCAGCTACTCAATTGTCCTCACAAGGCTGAGTGCACCCCGAACTCTAAGCACAGAGCCGAAAAAAACCTCGGCCCCGCAGGGAATCGAACCCGGACCTCCTGCGTGCAAGCCTAGTGTGATACCCACTCGGCCACGGAGGTTGCTAGAATACTTACTGTTTGTGATTTTGCTTTCCCAATTGTTGTTAATCTCATTTTGTTAATACTGTTGAATAAAAGTAATATTATTACCTATCGAGTAGGCTGTTATATACGGCACGGACAGGATCAGACTCAGGCTGAGAATCACCGGGATGGCCAAATCCTGCAGTAACATCCTCAAGGACATCTCCCGAAAGCCGTTCCGGAAGAGCGCCTCGATGGTGCGTTTGATGGGCCAGTCGGGGCCCATCATGGTGATAGCGGCGGCTATTTTGGTATAGAGAACCCCGAGGGCCCAGTTGTGCCAAATCCAGAGGACGGGCGTCTGGTCCAACGGGACCCGGAACGGGACGACGATAATGAGCTCCAGACAGAGGCCGAAGAGAAGCGGGATGATGCCTGGGGGACAGAGGGAATACACATCTCAATATGACCAGAGATGAGCCAAAAAGATCGAGGTACTGTTCTAGGACCTTATTCAAGAAACCATCTACTTTTTTGCACCTTGAATTTAAGTTGAAAAAAAAAAAAACATTATAATAAAAATCCTTAAGCCTCATTGGTCTTGTAACTTATTGGTCCAAATACCTCCCTGGTAAACTATCTTACAGGCTCACAGTGAAAGTGGCAGTTATTTCCAAATCAAATCTTTTTCTTTTTAACTTTATTTAATTTTTTTTCTATGAATCAATGATTAGTGGGATCTTTTCGGTACTTGTTCAGAAGTCACGTCAATGGAAGCTTTCACAATTTGAGTAGTGAACCGTGTTATTATACGGTTAGGTTAGGCACAAAAAGGAGCTTACTTTTTCATTATCGTGGCTTCTGAATAATTACCGTATTTTCTCAGTGAAGGATAAGCGATTGGCTCGATGGCTTTTCTCTATGAATCCATGGGGATATTGTAGGATATTTTCTCAGTGCAGGATTAGAGGGTCTTTCACGTGGCCGTCTGAGTTCCTCTAGAAGCGCTGGCTCCCGGCCTATTCTTGGCGGAATTGTAGTTGACCAAGGTCCGGCCGATGAGGTATTTATCATTCTTAATGTGCTCGTACAGCTGAATGAATTGCTCCACCTGAGGGGAAAATCGGAACAAAAACAGTTATAGGAAACTGGAAAAAATGCTTCTGGCAGTAAACACAGGGTATGTTCTATTCTATTTTTCTTTATTGCCTTTTCCCATACGTAAGGGGTTGACGTTTTTCGTCAGCCTCCCAATCAGCCTTAGGGTGATTGCTTTTGGGCTGACATTTGGTTTGGCTACAAAAATTTACGAGTATTTGTCTAGCACCCAATTTCAGGCTGGTCTCCTCCCTCTTTAAAGTCCCTAATTAGATATGTACCTACTACCTAGCTAATTAAATACTATTAGGTCCAGGATTTCAGCGAGGGGGGGAACAAAAGGGGGAGGGGCAAAAGTTCGCCCCGAACGGGAATCAAACCCGAGGCCTAGCGTTTGCTTACCTGGACGTAGATGACGAAAACCACCACCACGATCACCAAAATGAACGGATAGATCCTCCGCGCCACGAGGTTCCTCAGGGCGCTATTCCTTACGAACAGGGGCACTGTAAAAGATAAAGTAGAGTTTTCTAAAAAAATAATGGGGAAAAAAGATTAATTAATACTTCGTTTTTCGATTGCAAATATTTCAACGGGTTACTTTCTGGTGTTCCCGTGTTGACCCAGCACCTAAATGGGAAGTATTGTGTCTCTTCTCGCCCATCTGATGAGAGGCATACTACGACACAGACCACAAGCGTCCAATGTAGCAGTTGTTTCATCGCTACGAAACAAAAAAGGCGGTGAAACACTCATCTTTTTTAATAAAATAAAAAAAAATAGTAAACCCCTCCAAACCATGAAAGTAACCGGCTGGTACTCCAAGGCAAAAGATGGGACGATGTGGAGGCTCATTGTGGAGGAGGCCAAGGCCCACCCCGGGCTGTAGTGCCGTTTAGTAAGTAAGTAAGTACCCTCAGGGGCTGGATAAGAGGGGCAAGTGCTATTTAGATCGGAAGAGCGGCT
>NW_007378177.1:97532-120035 GCF_000475195.1 Diaphorina citri
ATTCTGCGACACAAACAGGGGCAAAATTAAAAAAAAAGGAAAAAAAAAAAAAAAAAAAAAAAAAAAAAAAAAACACACACAAAAATTTCCAACTATGAGCAAAAAATTAAGAAGAAGGGGATCTTTATACATACAAAAATTTCCTATTATGGGGTCGGTTTTTTTTTAAGTACAGTAGTACGTACCCCGATTTTATGAACCTCAGTTATATGAACTCGAAAATCCGAGTTGTTTTTTACTCGAAAATCAGATTTTTACTTTCTATTTTTCTGATAATGCAAACAAAAATTTCCGATTTTTTTTTTTTAATTTAAAATAACCCTCACAGAAATTGTAAACAATAATGCTAAGTAATATGAACATATTTTGTCCCTTTAGTTACAAAATATGTCACTATAGAAAAGAAAATCAATAAATCGGTACTTAAGCATTTACTGTGGAAAAGTTCCATTCTTTCTCTGTTTTCTAATGTAACCCCGAATTTATGAACTTTTATATGGAACCCCGATTTCATGAACTACCCTTAGTCGCAATTAGTTCATAAAATCTGGGTTCTATGTACCTGCAACAGTAGCAACTCTAGAGACAGCTCGTTAATTTGGGACTCGGCCGTGAGGGTGACCCGATAGGGGAGAAACGCCGGCATTAGGGCCCGAATGATACGAATGGGGAGCCAAAGCATGAGTAGGACGACGGTGCCGAATATGATCCCCGACACGATGAGCCGGCGGATGTGACGCAGGATGGGCAGGTGGATCATCTCCTGAGGGGTAAACAGAAGGAGAAAACAAAATTTATTTTAAATAGAATTTAGTGACAAGGCCATTTGCAGAAGAAAAAATCTTCTTCTTCGCTTTTTCCCGTGTACAGACGGGGTCGGCATTTTTTGTCAGCCTCTCAACCAGCCCTAACTAGGGTATTTGCCCTAATCAGCCCTAACTAGGGACATTTGGTTTTGGCTGCAAATTTTACGAGCGGATGCCCTTCGCACTTTGCTATTTCTTTAGCAAGAGAAATTCTAAGCTGGTCTACTCCCTGTTTAACGTCTCAAAGCCAGCCATTGCAAAAGAAAAAAATAACCGTATTAAGAGACACTTTTTTAACAATGAAAATCTTACGTGCATTAAAAAAAAAAAATGTCTGGCCTTTTTCAATACCAAAAGCTCAAATAATTTCTTAGATTTTTATCAATTACAAAAGAGGGCTCAAAAATCAGTTTTTACCTGAATGGGACTAAAATCGGGGTCATTCAAATTTCTCAGGAACCAGAGCACACCCGGCCTCAGCACCTCTCGTAGGAGCAAAATAAACGAGGCAAAGTAATACACGTATATCATTCCCAGCAGCCAATGTATGAACATACACGTACCCGGCGCTGTCTTTAGACTGAGGAGACGGTCTTTGAGAGTGGCCTCAAACATGGAGAGAGAACATAGGTCTAGCCACCAGCCACAGATGAGTGGCAGGACGCCTATCTCGATCACGCATAGGAGGGATACCTGAGAAAAGAAGGAGTGTATATGGACTAGAATATATCTCGTTTATTCTGTCGGAATAGACCTTAAAACCATTCGAATTTTGTATATTTCATAGGATAGTAATAAAGATATTATGTTGGGGCACGGTTGGTCCCGTGGTAACGCGCTTGCTTGCCATGCAGAAGGTCCCGGGTTTGAATCCCACCGGCGACAAGAAATTTGTACCCTTTTTTCGATTGCAAATATTTCAACGGGTTACTTTCTGGTGTTCTCGTTTTGACCCAGCACCTAAATGGGGAGTATTATGTCTCTTATCGGTCATCTGATGAGAGACATACTAAGGGATAGGCATGCTACGACACAGACCACATGCGTTGAATGTAGCAGTAGTTTCATTGCTACGAAATAAAAACGACGGCGAAACACTCATCTTGTTTTTTATACATAGAATCGAACCACGAACCTCTAGATTTAAAGTCCACCGTGACAAACCACCGTTTCTTACCTTGACAACAATGTAGCATAGGCCCAGCACCCGTCTGGATTTGGTAAGATTGAAGAATGAAGCTAATGAATGAAGCACAACCAAAGTCAGACCCACCAACACATAGCCACACAAGGTTGTCAGTAATCCTGAAATACAAACCAATTTTTGTTATAATAAAACCATGAACATTGTAATAAAACAGTTTTTTTTCGTGTCTATCCGGGAACTTCTGAAAAGTTTGGAAAAAAATTCCGCTCCGGCCGGGATTCGAACCCAGTACCTCCAGGTTGAAAGTCGGTGTTCTTAAGGTCACTGAGGTCCACCTCTGTGGCCGAGTGGTCAAGAGGTGCTGGGATCGAATACCGGCCGGGGCGGAAATTTTCTGACCAAACTTTTCCGTTCTTGGATAGGCATGGATGTAAAAGAATGTGCCTTGAAGTAATGCGAAAGCGGTTCCAAGGTACAATCTTAAAAAAATGACTTACCTTCAAATTTGGATGCGCTCACATAGTGTTTGAGTGTGGCGATACTCAGAAGGAATCTGCCCATGTGATAGGGACAGAACGCAAACACCAATATGAACAGAGTGTTCAAACTAACAACCCAGAACACATGTTCCAGGAATACGAGGGACCCGTCCAGCCCTGGAATAAAAATTATGTTTTTATTACACTCTAAGCAACAAGGCAAAGTAGAAAATAAATTTATATTAGTATATTATAATAGTAAATTGACAGCGACCCAAGGTATTTAAATAGGAAAAGGCTAGGAAGAAGAAGGAGAAGTAAAAATTTGTACTCGTTTTTCGATTGAAAATATTTCCAGAGGTTACTTTCTGAGTTTCTGGTGTTCTTGTGTTGATCCAGCATCTAAATGGAAAGTATATTGTCTCTTATCATATCACCCATCTGATAAGTAAGAGGCATACTACGACAAAGACCACAGGAGTCTAATGGCGGTGAAACACTGATCTTTTCTTTTTCATTCTTTTTTTCAATTCGTAACTTACCCAGTAATCTCTCCCAAGTCAATTCTTCGGCCGCTCTATCCCACTCTATTGGGTTCCAGTTGTTTTCCAGATTGCCTCCTCCTCCTCCTCCCACATCTCCCTCTATCCGACCTTCAGGCCGGGCACCTCCATCGCCACCTCCATTCTGATTGGGGTTCATAGGGCCACCCTCATTGTTAATCACCTGGTGAGGACAGACAAGGAAGCATTATGATTGTATTTTACTATGTAATCTTTCATTTAATTGTAATACCTATTTTTTAAGTTTGAAAGAAAAAAAAAATCACATTAAGAAAAGGGGAAGTCAGCCTAGTTCGTTTGAACGGTAGCACATCTGCTTTGTAAGCACAAGGTCGCGGGTTCGATTTCCTAAGATTGTAAGTGCTAGCTAGGTCACGGATTTTATCCTATACAGGTAAGGTGTTGGGAAAGCCCATATCTCTCAAAATAAAATTGTCTAATTACTTAGTCTTAAACAGATAAGGTTCGTTCTCGGAACAGCTGGATTTCTTCTATCCTGCTTTCCTCCTCTCTATGCTTTGAGGGTGATAAGACCTAAGCAGTTTCACTTCCCTTTGTCTTTTTCTTCTTCGCCTTTTCCCGTGTTCAGACGGCCTCTCATGATCAACCCTAGCTAGGGTGATTGCTTTTTTTTTTCCTGTGAGGACAAAAACAAAGTGAACTTGAATTTAACCTCCTCACTATATCTAGACAAATATAAAAAAATAACTCACCGCCTGTGAGGACAAAAACAAAGTGAACTTGAATTTAACCTCCTCACTATATCTAGACAAATATAAAAAAATAACTCACCGGAATATTGTCAGGTTCCCGAGGGACCTGCCCCTCCTGCTCTGCCCCTTCCTCGCCTCCCCCTCCCTCCTCCTCGTTGTTATTATTATGCACTCCCTGTTCATTGTTATTATTGATGAGAAGGTTACCATCCCGTTCCAGCCAGTCGGGTCCTCCACCGTGCAGAATTTGTTCCCGGAGCCACACGAGAGCTATGAAGGCAAACAGAGTGCACACGACAACAATGGAGCCGTGAATGATGTCCGAGGCAAGGTGCTCAGTGGAAATCAGGTTGAATGGAAGAGACATGACCTGTGAAGAGACAATTAAAAGAAAAAACATTAGGATTTTTTAAAGAGGTTTGATAGGGGTGACTGTAACTGCTAAGGTCTTATTATTCCAAAATCGAAGACAGAAGAAAGGCATGATAGGGAAATGCCACTAGGATTGGTTGTAAAATTGGAATTCTAGTTTAAAGAAAAAGAAATGTTTGAAAAAGGGAAGTACTTACAACTGCTGAGGTTTTAACATCCCAAAAGCAAAGAGAAAAGGAAGACAAGATAGGAAAAAGCCAGCTGTTCTGAGAACAAACCATATCTGTTTGAGAAAAAGTTCACCAAAGGTGAGTATCGAACACACAACCACTTCAATGGCAGGTATGCTACCCTTCAAGTTAAGGAGGCTGGCTAGTCACAGATGCTTGTCACAAATTAATGTTGTTCTCTGATACACTATCTCACAATAACTTTTCAACTTGACTTGGACTCAAACCACCAACTTCCAGTTCCCAAGTCCACTGTGCTAACCACTACACCACTGAGGTTGATGTCTTCCCTCAGGACTTCTGGCCCAGGAGCCCAATTTTCCAGGATCCCTTCAGCATAACATTATGGAGGTTCCCAGACTCGGCAGTTACTTACACTATCCAATGTTCCGGTGAACAAGCACTTGTATATTCTGTATCCTAACAATGGCACGATGCCGAGCCAAGCAATTGCCACCAGAGTGTAGTGGATCCAGTGTTTGACTGCTGTCAATATGCTTGATAACAGGCCACCCAGAATGTCTTTCACCGGAAGTCTGCGGGGCATGTCTGGAGCATAGATGGGCATGAAGGAAAACTTGTAGCTGCACAACTCACAATATTCTTTCCGACTGTATCTCATCCATTGAACAAGACACTCCTGGGGGAAGAGAAAAACAAACATTTACTGAATTCCTCCTCCTCTTTTTTTTCTTAGCCTTTGCCCATGTACAGACATGGTCAGCATTTTTGTCAGCCTCTCAATCAGCTAAGGTGATTGCTTTGGGCTGACATTTGGTTTTGGCTACAAATTTTATGAGTGGATGCCCTTTGCACTCAACCTTTGCTATTTCTTTAGCAAGGGAAATCCAGGCTGGTCTACTCCCTGTTTAAAATTGCCCAGCCAGACCAAGCTTGTCTAGTCCCTGTTTAATGTTCCCAGCCAGACATCTCTGTACTCAATCTATCTGTACCTAGTGAATCTAATAAAGTTATTATTACCTGATGGATCCACTTTATACTCCCCGTGCAGATACAAGGATGAAATAGTGGCCGGTCTGGTAACCCCTCAGAGCGGCACACCCGGCAAATGTCCGCCCCTTGGCCATCGTCCATCATCATAAAAATGGGTGTGATCTGAAATGATAATAGTAAAATTGAGTACCAGTATTTATAGATGAATGCTGATAATTTCCACTCATTTTTTCTCTATGAGGGCAAAGAGTAAAAACATGATGAAACCTAGAAAAACATGAAATGGAGCAGTTGCAAATGGGTAAAAATTATAAATAAATGGGCAATTCCTATGTAAAAAGTTGGGAAAAATCCAAATCTGAGGTCAAAACTAAAAAAAAAAAAAAAAAAAAAAAACCAAAAAAAAAAAAAAAAAAAAAAAAACTCTCAAAGGTTGAAAATTGAATTTTTATTTTCCGTTCTAATGAAAGAGTTCAATTATGTGTGACGTCAGACTTTACACAGTTGTTTTTTTTTGTCCATTAGGTAGCGCCACTTTGCAAGCGCGCTAGCGGAGGAGCAGAAAGAACTGAATAGAAATGTATGCGCACAAACACATTAATGCATTGCCTGCAAGGAAGCTTTGCTTGGGACATTTGATGTGTCGTCATTGCCTACGGGAGCATATGCAATAATGTCAAAGTTCACAATTTACTGGCATTTTTTTAATCAATTTATCTTGGGATCTAGAAGTTGTAGAAGAAGAAGAAGAAGAAAAATTCCGTTGATCCTCATTTTTCCTGCTCTATCACTTAGAAACATCACCCAAGTAAGTGCAACTGATCTATTCAGTATCTGGGAATAATACAATCACTTGCATACTGGCATATATCCCACCCCTGCAACAGGATAAGAGACCCATCTGTTCCAAGAACAAACTGTCTGTTTGGGGGGATTTACTTTGTCTTGGGTGGGAATCGAACCTGGAGTTGCAGAGTAGATGTGCTACCCTTCAAGCTAACTAGGCTGGCTATTATCAGTCTATCAGGACAGAAGCATAGGTCATATTATTACTATTCTTACCTGTGATGGATTGGGGTGCTTTCACTCCAGCTGGATTATTGATTTCCTATCGATACTCTTCTTGGTAGTCAGAAACATCTACGATTCATTTTGACTAGTAAAATAAAGTAAAATATGCTGTATGACACTTCAAATTTAATCAAATCTACTTGAATTTACAGTACTTTCGCCTTTACCTTTACCTTTTACTTCAGAAACCTAAAAAATGGCAAGAATTTTTCAACAGCTGCTTTTGTTTTTGTTGTGACTTTTGAGAGTGATTTTTTTTATGCAATCCGTTTTGATCAGTGATCGATGACCGGGCAAATCAACCAATGAAAAAAGAGATTACTTTTGATCCCATACAACCATACATTTTCATTGGTAGATCTAATCCTTGATTTTAAGGGCTATGAGATTGACCAACCTAAAAAAATGATTATTAAATTGATAAAAAATATATTTCATTCAATTAAAAATCATAAAAAAGTACTTTTGATCTATTCCCGAAAAAATATTCTAGCTATTCAATCGTTCCGAATATTTTAGATTTTTTTTTTGAAATATATTTTGACAGATTTGTGATTTGCATAGTTGGCCACCCTGAACAAGTTATCTGTGGATTTTTGTTTTGATGATAAAAAAAATTCTTATCAGCTGTGATACCTAGAGCTCTACGAACTCGGGATCCTGAACATTTCCATTTGAAGGAAAACAAGTACCACTTTTGGCAGACTGATTAAAATAAATCACAAATCTCCAGATTCTCCAGTAAGAACTCATAATTCTGCCTGTTCAATTTGCCAGTTTTTACTTTTTTGCCCGTCTTTCACAACTGTGTACAAAGAGTCAAATTCTTGAAGAATAAATTGACCCCCATAAGGTATGTAGGTACCTACTTTTGCCTTTAAATATTAAATTAGTTTTTAAGTAATTATGCCAATAATGTGTTTAGCTAGTGTTTGAAGGCAAATTTTAATTAGCATGATGGTAAGGCATTACTATTTCTCTAGTCGGGCTTATCTTGGTTCTATTGTAACTAATCTACACAGTAGGGAATTCGGAAAGTGTTTCATGATAGCTAACAGGTTGCTGCTCAAAATATTGAATTGATCAAATATTATTTTGTTCTGCATTTTTACTTTTGCAAATTTTGACAACTTATTTCTATGAGGAAAATGGAGATTTTGCTTTGGAAACCTAATATTATCTCTCATGTTATCTACTTGAGCACTTTTAGTTGACATTTGAGGGGAAACGAAGTCCAAATTTTAAGACAAACCTCCTCTTCTCTATTGTAAGATGTACTTTTTTGATTGCTGGGGTAAAAATAACATTTTTGACCTGTCCACAAATGTGACACAGATGTAATACAAAACTTTTGGTTTACATAGGTGCTCTGGTTGGCGGTATTTTGACCGCTTTTTGACGGCTTTCGACCGATTTTTGGCAATTTTCAGCTATACTGACGAAACGGTTGGAGATATTGTAAAAGTTACAATAGAAGAACACCCAACTAAACATCATTCAATAGAATAAGGAAAGTCGTGTGATGTTCACACCAGGTTTTTCTATTCGCTTTCGGGACGATAGGACCTCAGCAGTTACATTTCAATCTATCAAACCTCTTAGGACAAAAAAAATAAAAAAATAAGAAAATAAAAATAATAAAGAAAAAAAGAAGAAGAAAAAAAAAACAATCTATGCTGTATTAGTATTACGTACTTTTCTCTTTCTGGACGATAAAAGACCTCAGCAGTTAAAGTTCCCCCTATCAAACTTTTTTTTTTTTTTTCTTAAAAAAAACCCCTTTTTCAAACATGATTTCAAAAATGTCCCATCTTACAGGTAATATCCAGGTGAAGGTAGAAACATTTGTGAGACAGTTCCGGACGGACAATGTACGGACCAAACTGTCCAGTCTGAAGCAGTTCCTATCAATAGATAGGAAATCAGTACATAGCAGTAACCCAGACGTGAGGTAAGTAAATGTTGTAGTTCCGGGGATCGCCAACCCGTCAATTCGCAGGCAGCCGCACAACGCACAAGTTAAGAGCAACTCTTATGGGAATCAAAGAACCAACAATTTAGGACGTGAATTTTTGCTTCCCCAGACCAAAGGTGGCTTGCCAAGGGTCTCCTAGTCAGCTGAGTAGCTCGTGCCCCGAAAAAGGTTCGCAATCCCTGTTGTGGTTATTTAAGAATGGCACTTGCCTTTTAATTTTAGGGCTTGGGGGACTTTAATTGCAGTAAACCAGCTTAGTTTGTCTGGGGGACTTTAAGTAGGGAAGATACCAGTCTGAAATTTCATTTGCTACAAAAATTTGTACTCGTTTTTCGATTGCAAATATTTCAACGGGTTACTTTCTGGTGTTATCGTGTTGACCCAGCACCTAAATGGGAAGTATTGTGTCTCTTCTCGCCCATCTGATGAGAGGCATACTACGGGATGGGCATGCTACGACACAGACCACAAGCGTCCAATGTAGCAGTTGTTTCATCGCTACGAAAAAAAAACGGGGGGGAAACACTCATCTTTAAAAAAAAAAAAAAAAAAAAAAAAAAAAAAAAAAAAAAATTAGATTTTTAATCCTTTCGGGTCGGATCTCAACTTATTTTAACGTCCTTGTCTTCTAGTGTTCTGTTATTATTTATGTTATGTAATTAAAACCATAAAATACATAAGACCTTGTTTAGAATGCGGGAGTAAAGGGACTTTTCAGTCCTATCCCAGCAGGATGATATATTCTATTCCTTCGGTTTCTTTCCCTTCAGGCTCAGCGCAGACCAAATCCTGCATCGTGCAGAAAATCATGGAGAAGCTCCTAGACTACGAGCGAGAAACCTCCTCCCTGGGCTCTCCCTCGGACAGCGGACTTCCTACAGCTAAGTCTCTGCCGCCCAACGGGAAGGTCGGGACTGGGGCTGCCTCTCCCGGCACCAATCGATTCTCCAACGCGGCCCGAAATGTACTTACCAAGATCAAGTAAGTTGCAATAATTTTAACTCTCGAATAAAATTACTAAAAATCTGATGTGAACATCACACGACTTTCTTTATCCTCTTGAATTATGCTTGTTTGGGTGTTTTAGGTATGATTTCTCCCATAATTTTTTCAATATCTCTAACCATTTAGTCATTACAGCTGAAAATCACTATAAACCTCGACCGATTTTTTGGCGATCGAAAGAGAGCCAACCGTTACTCCTATGTCAATATAAAGTTTTTATAAAGGTTTTACATAGGTTTTGGGAGGTGTTTTCTCATAACTTTTTCGTTATCTCTTCCCGTTAAGTCAGTGGAGCCCAAAACCGCCAAAAAGCGGCCGAAATGCCGCCAACCGCTCAGATGTATTCTGTGGGTTTTCAGATGTGTTCCCCCGAGCTCTGAATTATGCTTGTTTGGGTGTTTTAGGTATGATTTCTCCCATATTTTTTTTCAATATCTCTAACCATTTAGTCATTACAGCTGAAAATCAATATAAACCTCGACCGATTTTTTGGCGATCGAAATAGAGCCAACCGTTACTCCTATGTCAATATAAAGTTTTTATGAAGGTTTACATAGGTTTTGGGAGGTGTTTTCTCATAACTTTTTCGTTATCTCTTCCCGTTAAGTCTGTGGAGCCCAAAACCGCCAAAAAGCGGCCGAAATGCCGCCAACCGCTCAGATGTATTCTGTGGGTTTTCAGATGTGTTCCCCCGAGCTGACCACGTCAGTTCTAAAGGTAGTTTGATCTTGAAAATTTCCTAGATAACGCGAGAGAAAATACCCTTATCTCTGTATGACTAAGTTTAGAGCTCTAGGATTATCACAGAATGAATTTATGTATCTAAAGCGCCACGTCAGGTTTGTAGATAAAGTACTATGATCGTTTAAGTCCAAGATATTAAAATGAGAACTGTTGTGGTTTATTTTCCTCTTCTACGTATTTTCCAGATCTAGTAATAACTGGATTTGAAAGGGACTTTTTTCCTGAATGGGAAACACATAGGTACTCAACAAGAAAAAGTAAAAAAAAATTGGGTAATAGAAGTTAAAAGTGACTTCGAGGGAGCCTAGTCAGCTTGGACCCCCGCGGTCTGTGATGGCTATGTAGTAATAGTAAGTAATAATACCTCAGCAGTTTCCGCTATCAAATCAGAAAATGTTATTTATCTATTTAATACACATTTCTCAATTAATTATATCAGCCATTAGTGTATTCAAAGAAATAAGGACTACATCAGGAATCTCATCAGAGTCATCAATCAATCAATCCATAGCCAGCCTAGTTAGCTTAGTTGGTAGTGCGTCTGCCTTGTAAGCGCTGGGCCGCGGGTTCGATTCCCACCCGGGGCGGATTTTATCCTAGATCTTAGAAAGATCCGGGCTTGAAAGCAGCGCCAGTGATTTTCAAACAGAACGGGCTGCTAATTTCAAAGGAAATAAATTCAAATTAGAAGAGAAGAAAGAAGAAGACCCATTTGAGAGCCTTTATCACGAAAAACTTTGTGATTCCAAAAGGGGGCTCTTCACAGAAAGGCAATCTATCAGGGAGGCCAACCATGAGACCAACGAATGGACACACGAAGACGATGCTAACGAAGAGATAGACAGCAACGAAGACTTGGCCAACGAAAATCTCGACAAGGCCGTCAGCGAATTGAACGATTTTCCCGTGTTCGCGCTTGAAACGGGCGAGAGTCATCAGTTCGCACCGGTTGAGAAGAATCTCAATGAATCAGGCAGCGGTGGCGTGAAGGCTTCGTTGAAACGCGCTCAGTTTCGATCGTTGGACGAATTTTCGTTGAAATTCACACGCAGTCTCCTGAACGATTGGAAGAATCCGTTGAAACGCGTGTTCCAGCGAATTCAGTCGGATCGTTCCATCATGGGACGGGTCGATGTACGAAGCCTCTCCACCAATTTCGATCATTGTATCTCTGCTCCCTCTCGATGTCGTTCCAATTTCCTTGTTTTCTTTGAATATCAGCTCTGATGACATCACTATATCGGTATCTCGGTCTTCCTCTTGGTCTCATACCTCCCATTCTCATCAGAGTCATCAGGGTTGAAATGTAGTCGGGATTGTCGGATAGGATATTGGATAGCGGGTTACCGAGGAACGGAGGTGGTCTTAATCTTTTTACAGTGCAGTAGGTTTACAGTACAGCAGAGGATGTGTTCTACTGTTACACGTTCTACTGGTCTTTCCTCTCTTTTGAAAAGGTGAGAATGTGTGATCTTGGTATGACCGATTCTCACTACCGAGGAACGAAGGTGGTCTTAATCTTTTTACAGTGCAGTAGGATGTGTTCTACTGTTACACGTTCTACTGGTCTTTCCTCTCTTTTGAAAAGGTGAGAATGTGTGATCTTGGTATGACCGATTCTCATTCTCATAAGGCACACTTCATCTAATTGTGCCTTTTGAGACGAGATTTTCCAAGGGATATAAGAAAACGTAACTTCATTCTTTTATTTTTATTTTTTATTTATTTATTTATTTTTATTTATTTATTTTTTTTCTTTCTCAGTTGTGAAGTGTCCGATGCGGGGAGTCACGACAGCGTGGATTCGTTTCTCGAAGCCCGCAAGGCGGATCCGGAAACCATACTCCGTTTTCCAAGGGATATAAGAAAACATAACTTCATTCTTTTATTTTTATTTTATTTTTTTTCCCCCCTCAGTTGTGAAGTGTCCGATGCGGGGAGTCACGACAGCGTGGATTCGTTTCTCGAAGCCCGCAAGGCGGATCCGGAAACCATACTCCTCAATTTGGGCTTCGGGGGGAGCATATCCAACTCTTCGTATTCTGACACGGGCCGCATTCCGCAACGCTTCCTCCAGCCTTCCAAACTGAACGGAATCGCCATCGAGAATTTCCTCAAACATCAGCAACTCCTGGTGCATTCGTACGAGTCCGGGTTGGGTGGATATCGAGGCTTGACTGGTGAGTTTATATTAATTAATTAAATTTAGATGTTAAAAAGTTGGGTAAATTGAAGGAAAAATGAGGGAACTTGAAAAGTGAAGGGAGAGAGAAGAGAGAGGCTGTTCTCCTCCCTGTTTGTATAGCAGATACAAAAAGACATATTTTCTTTATCCTGCTATCGCCATTCGGCGAAAGCTAAAGCCGCTACAACAACAACAACAACAACAACAACGACAACAGCAACAACAACAACAACAACAACAACAACAACAACAACAACAACAACAACAACAACAACAACAACAACAACATGTAAATAATAAAAGAACTAGTGTAAATAATAGAGAAGTTAGTTTAAATAAGAGAGAAGTTAGTGTAACTAATGAAGAAGTTAGTATAAATAACGCAAGAGCTGGTGTAAATATGGATGCCAATGGAAATCTAAGTGTCGGTGAAAGAACTAGTGTAAATAATAGAGAAGTTAGTTTAAATAAGAAAGAAGTTAGTGTAACTAATGAAGAAGTTAGTATAAATAACGCAAGAGCTGGTGTAAATATGGATGCCAATGGAAATCTAAGTGTCGGTACTGTAAATTCTGTAAATACTGCAGATAATGGAAATATCAATGAAACAACCAATGATGTACTTAATAGAAACAACAATAGACCGGACAATCCACAAAATGCTAATGGAGGATTTGAACGAAGTAGTAGTACAACGGAAGTACTTGGTCAAGAAAGTACAGATGGGGTTCGGCAAAGACCAAGTATAGTTATCAACCATTGTGAAAGCATCGATATGAATGCTGAATCTGCAGACAGAACGGATGCCAATGAACAAACGTACAATGGGAAGGCCAGAGTAGCAGGAAGTAGTGAACAAGATGGAAATGCTAATACTGAAGGAAATGATAGTCAAGGCAACTGCAGACAGAACGGATGCCAACGAACAAACGTACAATGGGAAGGCCAGAGTAGCAGGAAGTAGTGAACAAGATGGAAATGCTAATACTGAAGGAAATGATAGTCAAGGCAATGAACTTGGGACAAATGAAACTCAAGAGCTCAACTATAGACATAATATAAACACTAGTGAAATCAATCCAGTACCTGAAACATCTATAGAACAAAGTACACTTATAAGAGACATTAAGAAAATAGATGATAATCAAAATATTGTAGACAATCCACCCATAGGTGAGAATAAAGAGGCCACTGCAGCCAGAGTAGGGCCTTCGTCTTCAATGGCAGACTTGGTGTACAATCTAATTGTAGACAAGTCTGACGCCATTGAACCAAATGTAGATAAGAAGACTGATTCCCATAACCAACTGCTCAATGAAATAGAAATAAAGACAAAACCCAGTGATATAGAAGAAGACATAGCTCAAAGAAAGAATTCGAGTGGGGAAAGAACAAACTATGATGCTGCCTACGAGACTACGCACCCCAACATTGTAGTCGTGTCGAGAAACATGAAAAACATCGATGATATGAATTCGAAAGAACACTCGGATAAGATGGAAAAAATAGCTAGTTCTGTAAAGGACACGAGGTGTGAGAAAGAGGTCGTTGAAGCTCAAAACACGGCCAGCGACCAGCTAGGAAACATTGAGAATGGAAGTAGTGTCAAAGAATCTGCTCCGGATAAAATACCTTCTGGTTCTTCTATAGCGAACCTTGTGTACAATATGATTGTAAAGTCCACAGGACCTAGCTCAAGTGCAGATCAAACAAATGAAGAAAACAGCTCAACTAATCCTAGAATAGTATTAGACACTTCTGATGAAGTAGACAAAGATGATACAAGGAATGAGCGGAGTCCATCTAGTAACGCCTGTGATAGCGGTGAAGCGAGCAACAGAGAGGCTGTAAACGCCAATGAAACTTCAAATATTGATGAAGCAAGCCACGCAAAACCCGCCAACCACTTGAACCTAGCCTCCATCATGCCATCCCCACTCGTAACACAAATCAAGCGAACCAGCTCAGCCGTATCCCTTCGTGACGAACTGCTCGAAAGCCTTGGCTCCATTGAGCACGAAAAATCGCCCGATTTGGACGATCTCCTTGCGTCCATCGGACCGATTCGCGTGGAAAATGACGAGGATTATGATGAGATTTACGAGAGCGATTTCGAGGAGAATCAGGAAATTCCGGTCCTAAGAAAGCAGAAGAAACATCAGTACCGGAAGAAACACGCGGACAGTCATGGAAGTGGTCTGGTCGATGGGCACCAATGTGACGGCGCCAAACGACGGCGAACGACTGACGAAGTGGAAAGTGACAACGAGGACGCCAAATCCGACAAAGAAGATAGCTGTCACGTGTGTCCAACCTGTCGCCAACGGAACCAGCACTACTATAATGATCCGGAGAGTATAGACCGCGCATTCAGTCCGGTTAACGTAGACGATCATTACGTATGTGGGAAAAGATGCTGCCGAATGAATCACGATTCGTTAGCCACGGAAACACACGAACCGGGGGGACACGAAGAATGCCGAAACTGCCACCGATCGGATCCGAACACGGACGCAGATATCTCCGAGTGTTGTCGGACGTGCTACAGGCCTTCGATCGACTACTCCATGCTGGACGAATCCTGTCATATCCCGGTTATAAAATCCATCGATAAGATCATCACAACGTTGGAGAATGTGTTGGAACCGCTGGAACAAATCACGGATTCGGCAACGGAGAGTGAGATCAGCTGTGGTTATAAGCGGCGTGGCTCAGGGAAGTCGGCTGGGACCACGGGACCTGGACATTTGGAGAACTTGAACCTGCTCATAGCGAAACTGAATCATATCAACGGTAAGCTTTTCGTAGTAAGATTTCTGTTTCTAGCTTTCTAGAATTACCTATGTAGAAATTTTAAGGATCAAATCATATAATAAGCTCATTATTATTTATTTATATGTTTAAATTAAAAAATAAATAAAATAATTTTACTTTTTTATAGGTTTAACGTCACTACTAAGGTTTAGAGTTTAGAGTAGAGTGATCGAAAGTCTCACATTAACTCTCCCAGCCTGAGTGGAGTCAGGAAAAGCGATCAGTACTCCATTGCCCAGATGGTTTGTCTCCCATTCGGATACCAACCACGCGCAATGTTGTTTAACTTAAGTTTCCCATTACCATTACTTTAGTGGCCCATTAGGGACTATTTTTCCACATTTTCCCAAATCCCAACCGAACTCATTCGACATTTATTTTCGATCTTTTCCCCAGGCACGGAACTGTCTTCGATCGCCGCGGGCGATTTTTCCGCCCTGTCCAATCACGAACAGTGTTCCCTCCAGTGCAAAATCCTGCGTCAGGCCCTGGCCACCTATTTGAGTCAAATGTCCCAGCAAGAACTTCACGAAGAACTAAAATCGTGCCTGAGTCTAGAGGTGGAGAGAGTGGCAGAACTGCTCAATGGAAACATAGATGTGGGTGTGCTCTCACGTGTTGTACTACAGGTGAGTTCGTATGTTGTATTTCAGGTGAGTTCACATGTTGTACTACTTTCCCAGTGTTAGTACCAGGACTGTTATATATTCCCCCCCCCCTCTCGAGCTTAATATTTTTCTCCTTTACCATAAGCCAGACTCCAAAAATTTGTACCATCTTTCTGGTGTCCTTGTGCTGACACAAAGCCTAAATGGGAAGTATTGTGTCTATTCTCGCCCATCTGATAGGCTATGTCAAAGATAACATGTCTTGTAAGCCCTAGAACGCGGGTTCGATTCCCCCCTTGGGCGAATTTTATCCTAAAGGGATAATGTTCGCTCTCGGAACGGCTGGGTTTCTCCTATCCTGTCTTCCTTCTCTCTTCAATTTCGGGACGGTAAGACCTTAGCAGTTACAATGGTCATAAATGTCGCACCCCGTTTAATAACTACTCTTTGAACCACCAACCTCCAGATCGGGTTACTTTCCGGTGTTCTCGTGTTGACCCAGCACCAAAATCGGAAGCATTGTGTCTCTTCTAGCCCATCTGATAAGAGGCATACTACAGGATGGGCATGCTACGATACAGGCCAGACGAGTCTAAAGTAGCAGTTGTTTCATTGCTACGAAATAAAAACGGCGGTAAAACACTAATCTTTCTTTTTTTTTTAAAAAAAAAAAAAATCTCATGTACATACCGGGTCCCACGTTCAAGTTGATAATCTTCATACAACTGTACGGGGTGTAGTTGACTCGTTTGCCTTCTTTTCCATAGCTGTGGCGAATGTTGTAGGCGTATCCTTTGTCAAACTTGTCACCATCCAGTTTCTTGGTGAACTCAGACCGATATAGATGCAGCGCGTCCTCCATCTTAACACCAATCCCTGTTAATGTAAATAAATGGAATTACAGAAATGACTTCAGAGAAATCCACAAACAAAGCAGCAACTTCCACCACAGCAAGATCTAACAGCAAGTGGTCTGAGGAGAGAAAGACCAACCATTCATCTAGGATGAAGATTTACTGGCACAAGAGAAAGCAAAAACCTCTATGGTTAAGAATTTCGTGGTCCTTTGAGGCCGAAACGAACCAAAAAATAAATCAATGTAATTTCTTAGTGTTATTATGTCACAATTTTTGGTGTGGAGAGAGAAGAAAGGCAGGATGGGTGCGAGATACCTTCTCCTAAAAAAAAAGAGTTTGATAGAGGGAATTTTAACTTCTCATATCTTAAGCTGTGCCTACACTTGATTGATGCTCACTGATGTTGTGTACCTACCCACCTTTATCATGCTAAAAGTGAGAAGGAAGATAGGATAGAGGAAACTAACAACGGACTATCATCGTCCCGAAATCGAAGAGAAGACAGGATAGGAAAAAGTCAGACATTCTCAGAACAAACCCTATCAGTTTTGGATAAGGTTCCCCCTGATGGGAATCGAATGGAGCAGTTGCAAATGGATAAAAATTATAAATAAATGGTTGATTACTATGTAAAAAGTAGGGAAAAATCCAGATCTGAGGTCAAACCTCCGAAAAAATAACTGTAAAAGGTCGAAAATTCAATTTTTATTTTCCGTTCTAAAGAAAGAGTTCAAATATGTATGACGTCAGACTTTACGCAGTTGTTTTTTCGTCCGTTAGGTAGCGCCACTCTGCAAGCGCGCCAGCGGAGGAGCAGAAAGAACTGCGCAGAAACGTAATGCGTTGCCTGCGAGGGAGCTTTGCTCGGAACATTTGATGTGACGTCATCGCGTACGGGAGCGTATGCCGTGGTGTCAAAGTTCATGATTTACCGGTATTTTTTAAATCGATTTATCTCGGGATCTAGAAGTCGTACTTAGAAGGAAAAGAAAAATTCCGTTGGTCCTCATTTTTCCTGCTCTATGGCTTTGAAACATCACCCAAGAAAGTGCAACTGATCTATTGGTAACCTAGCCTAGCAGGCTTTACCCTCCAAGGTAACTACGCTGGAAAAATCTAAGGTAAAACACCTACTCACCGTCTTCGTACCGAAAATCGGCATTTTTTTATTTAAGCGCCAAAAATAAGGAAACGTGCCATTTTTGAGAACCCCTGATAATTTTAAATGATTTTTCAGACGATTTGTGTTTAACTTCTCATACATCAAAATCAGCTGATGTTTGTAAACATTGAAAAAAATCAGTTTGAAAATTGTGCTTCGAGAGGAACCTACGTTTTTTCACAATTGTCTGTTTTTTCCCTTAAGAAACTGAGTTTCGTAGCTAAGGTTTGTAGACTGTGTATTGAGCTTTCAAGTGACTTTTTCATTTTTTCTGGACTTAAAACATAATTATCAATAGATTTAAATGCATTGCAATAATTTTATGTGAATACTTTTTAAATAAATGGTAAAAAAAAGGTGCAGTGTCGGAGTTCCGAACGGTGTAGAAATAATCGTCCCGGGTAACAAGTATTTCACATGAATGTTTTCTCAAATGTACCATTGTTCGAATTTCTTTTTATTTAACCATCTTATTTAATCTTTTTTGGTTTAAAATCATAAAATAGTGGTGAGTAATTAATGAATAATTGGTATCTAATTAGGTACTTTGTTTAATTCTTAGATTTAAAATGGCAAAAGTCAAGAGGAAGTCAAAAGCTAGAGAAAGAAGAGAAGACAGGATAGGAAAAAGTCAGACATTCCCAGAACAAACCCTATCAGTTTTGGATAAGGTTTTCCCTGATGGGAATTGAATGGAGCAGTTGCAAATGGGTAAAAATTATAAATAAATGGTCGATTACTATGTAAAAAGTTGGGAAAAATCCAGATCTGTGGTCAAACCTCCGAAAAAATAACTGTAAAAGGTCGAAAATTCAATTTTTATTTTCCGTTCTAATGAAAGAGTTCAAATATGTGTGAATCAGACTTTACGCAGTTGTTTTTTTCGTCTGTTAGGTAGCGCCACTATGCAAGCGCGCCAGCGGAGGAGCAGAAAGAACTGCGCAGAAACGTAATGCGTTGCCTGCGAGGGAGCTTTGCTCGGAACATTTGATGTGACGTCATCGCGTACGGGAGCGTATGCCGTGGTGTCAAAGTTCATGATTTACCGGTATTTTTTAAATCGATTTATCTCGGGACTACGGGAGCGTATGCCGTGATGTCAAAGTTCATGATTTACCGGTATTTTTTAAATCGATTTATTTCGGGATCTAGAAGTCGTAGAAGAAAAAGAAAAAATCCGTTGGTCCTCATATTTCCTGCTCTATGGCTTTGAAACATCACCCAAGTAAGCGCAACTGATCTATTGGTAACCTAGCCAAGCAGGCTTTACCCTCCAAGGTAACTACGCTGGAAAAATCTACCTTTTTTTCCATCACCCTCTCTCACACTAACTCACATCCTTTCTCTTTTTTGTTCTACATACTTACCTTTCATCTTCAATGATTCTCGAATACAAATTACTGCACAGCATGATTTTTTCCATCACCCTCTCTCACACTCACTAACTCACATCCTTTCTCTTTTTTGTTCTACATACTTACCTTTCATCTTCAATGATTCTCGAATACAAATTACTGCACAGCATGAGTTGTTTGGAGATAAAGGATCTATACTGGGTAGCTATGACGGAGATGATGTCTTGACTCGTTATGTACCCAAAACCCTTGTGCACAAATATTCTCCGCTTACTAATCAAGTCCAACACTTCGGTGAAAGGAACCTTGTAATAATCTGCAAGCAGGGAGGGAAGGAGAGATTAGCCAAGTACCAAAGTTTTTTTTTATTATTATTATTTATTCTAGGAGGGGAATAACATCTTAGATCTTTGCCCCTAAGATATTGATTTTTATTTTTTCAAATTCAATCCAGGACCACAGTTTTTTTTTTTTTTAGGGAAAAAGTCCAGGGCCTTTGACAACCAAAAAACCTAATGGGATGATTTCCTATCTTCCCAAAATGTCATCAAAATTAAACAAATTATTGAATGAAACTATGATAAAACAAACAGATGAGTAAATTGACAGTTGAGAGGAACAATTAAAAGTAGGCACCTACTGAGAACATAGGGCAACTTCCAAGATATTTCCATGAGTTTTTCCCCTTTAGGATTCAACTTACCTTTTGATTTATCTATAAGGCCATTGGAAATGTTAAGTAAACCACTAGTCTCCTCTTCCGAAATACTCATATAGCAGAAATCATTGCTCTTCAAAAATGCCTGTCTGCCTTCACTGCTCAGCTGTGTCCACCTCAGTCTAAACAAATCCAACTCCTGTGCAATGAACCATCTACGTAGTTCCTCTGTCCTTGAATAAGTTAGCCGACAAAATCCGATATACTCATATAGCAGAAATCATTGCTCTTCAAAAATGCCTGTCTGCCTTCACTGCTCAGATGTGTCCACCTCAGTCTAAACAAATCCAACTCCTGTGCAATGAACCATCTACGTAGTTCCTCTGTCCTTGAATAAGTTAGCCGACAAATGAAATGTGTGATGTGATCTTTTCTCCGTGCTTCATAGTCTTGTTCTAGCTTCCCGAGACCATTGCCTGTGAATACCTTGTGAAATGATTTCATCCCTTGGGTTTTGATTTCATCTAAGATTGCCTTTCGCCATTCTTCTGAATATCTTGTGATTCCTGGAGGAAAGAAAGCAGAAAATTGAAATACATACAGAAATTGATCTTTTTTGTTACTCGTGCTTCATAGTCTTGTTCTAGCTTCCCGAGGCCATTGCCTATGAATACCTTGTGAAATGATTTCATCCCTTGGGTTTTGATTTCATCTAAGATTGCTTTTCGCCATTCTTCTGAATATCTTGTGATTCCTGGAGGAAAGAAAGCAGAAAATTGAAATACATACAGAAATTGATCTTTTTTGTTACCAAGAAGTTACTGAGCCAAGTAATCAAATCCATCCAAAATCTCAAAGTAGATTTAATATGTTGGCAATAGCAAATGAACCGTACAAAAATGACATTGGTGGAAGAAGTTACCGAGCCAAGTAATCAAATCCATCCAAAATCTCAAAGTAGATTTAATATGTTGGCAATAGCAAATGAACCGTACAAAAATGACATTGGTGTAAATGATAACTATGATGAAACAAACGGGCATAGGAACCAAAACAATGATGCAAGGGGAAAAGTAGACAATAAAAATATAACCTCTCAAGAAAATAAAGTTGACAATGCCTTGGCAATTATACACTCTAATAGAGTTGATGTGAATCCAGAGCTAAGTGATCTTCAATATATTACACAACCTAATAATCCAAGTAAAGAAACTCGTAATGAAATCAATATCAGACCAAAATTTCATTTTAATATGGAAATTGATTTCTTAATCAACAAGAAATTAAAAAAAAAAATCAAAGCATTAATTTTTGTGGTCAAGTAGAGAGCTTTTTCATAACTTTTGTAGGTATTACAGCATTACTAAGTGACTCTCTCTTGCGGCCCTCGGGTGCCCTAAGGTTGGACAACCCTGATTTAACATGTTACCTATGAGTTATTGATTATTATTTATTTGGTTCACCCATTATAATTTTAAATAAACCTCTATTTTTTTATTATTATTATTTTTTTTTTATTACTTTGTTTTATATTTATAACAAACAACATAATTCTTTTCTGTTACTACTTGTAGCTATAGTTCTTACTAGCTGATTCACATACTTATTCTACATAATTATGTACCTACATTACCTACCAAGTTAGTTATGCATATTTTCAGCGAGACATCTAATGTGTTATTTTTGTTATTTTGTTTAACGCTTTTTTAGAGCTCTCTATTTATTACTGTGATTTTTACTTTCTTTCTAATTTTGTTTACTTTTGCTGACGATGATCGATTAACTCGTGTTCTGTAGTTTCTTTTTGTTTTGAAACGTGGTTGTAAGTAACTATGATTAATTGTGCAGTTTTATAAGTTATCCTACAAAAATAATTATTGATTACACTCCTTGTTTTACAGCGGCTCCCACGCAGTCTCAGTAAGACTGCCCGTATTGTCTTCTTAATTAATGCCTCTGTCCTAAATATTTTGGTCATTCGGGCCGGATTAGATTTTTTTTTTTTTTTTTTTTAAGAGGTTTTTTAACTGTAACTGCTATGGTCTTATCGTCCCGAAATCGAAGGGAGAAGGAAGACAGGATAGGAGAAAGCCAGCCGTTCCGAGAACGAACATTATCCCATCAGGATAAAATCCGCCCCGGGCGGGAATCGAACCCGCGGCCTAGCGCTTACAAGGCAGACGCACCACCAACTAAGCTAACTAGGCTGGCACAACTTTTAGAGCTGTTTGCCCCTATAGAGTCCCTACACCTAACCCTCGGAATGGCCTTTTTTTGTTCGAAGGTTAACGTGTAGAATTCTCAACCAGGGTATAAAAATTGGTGACTGGGCTATCCAGAAGCTTACCAACCTACATATTTAAATTTAAAGAAGCCGGCCTAGTTGCCTTGTAAGCACTAGGTCGCAGGATAAATGACCGCCCGGGGCAGATCCTAAACAGATAATTTTCGTTCTCTGAACGGCTGGCTTTCTACTCTCTGTGTAGCATTGGATTTGTGACCGTGAACAGGTGAACATTGCGGTTCGATTGTTCGAATCCGAACAAGAACATAGAAATCATATCCAAGTTCACCTTTTAACCCCCTGAAAATCATAGCCATCTATAAGATCAAGTACAATTCTATAACATAATCTAGTTCAAAGGGTACGTAGATCATGAAATGTAAAGATACTCAAAGGCCAAGCAAGGTGAGAGATTAATAAAACAAAAAAAAAAAAATACGTAAGTAGTGGGGTGAATAAATTTACATACCAGCGTGATGAAAGGCATAAGCTTTTGTTTTAATTCGAAAGGTCCAGTAATT